>NW_028301609.1:10946439-11249469 GCF_987345545.1 Pholcus phalangioides
ATAAATTAACTTCATCCATTTAATTTTAAGTTTTGTTTGAGTATAATTTAGTTTTGAATTCAAGATGGTGCAAGGCGGGATGAGTGTCGTTAAATACCTTATGTTCATCTTCAATTTCGTGTTCGTGGTAAGTTTTAACTCTTTTTAAAAAATGTCTCTTTTTCTTGACTGCGTTATTTATTGAGTGTTTATTTTGTAAATGTTATTCTATGGTTTTTCATGTTGGGAAAAGATGTTTTGTTTTTTGTAATCATGTTGACACGTTTAGACCTTTTTGTTTTCGCTTTGTGACGCAACATGAAATGCCATATCGGGCGGAAACTGCAACATCATGATTAGAGAGGCGTTTCGCGGAAAGAAAATTTCTCCCTTTTTTTTGACGTGTCGCGTTTTATTTTAATGTTTTTAAGTTAAATTATATGCGTTTCTATTTCATTTGTTTGTTTTTAAAATCATTAAAAGTTCGTTTTAACAATACAAGGCGTTAATTTTGACCACGGTTGGGAATTTGTTTTTCATCCGGATTTTAAATACACTATGAATGCATTTTTTTGGGAAATGAAATTGATTGGCTCTTCTAACAATAGACTATAGAATCGTCCATGCTCCGTTGCATTTCGGGCTTAATGTCATATGACAATATTGCGAAACACGCAAATTTATTTCTTATGGCACTTGGTTTAATCTAAAAATAAAATATATCGGCATTCACAGCAGTAGTATCGCGAATGTTTGTGATAGCGGTTAGAAAGACAGCTCTGGTAGTTGTGTTAAATCATTAAAATTAATTTACCTGGCAGGGTCCTAGCCAGAAATTTCGTCGTGTGGGGGGGGGAAACCAGATCCCGAAGTCCCTTGTTACCTGGGAATACGAAGGGGTGAATTACCCCTTCAACTTTTTTTTAAATTGAAATTTAATAATGAACCTGTTCCATGTACTGTATTTACTCGTATTGCAATAGCTATAGTATGATCTGCATCCAATTGACTTATTTTTGGTTGCGAAACACGTCCAGTGGCCTAACGAAGAAGTCACCAAGGCCATAACTGATGTTATCGATGCCTAAGAAAAAAATCGAAAAAATCGGCAAACGGAACTGAAACCAACAAGCATAATAATAATAATAAAAATATCACTTTTGGACTGAACATCAAAACATAAGGTATAGAGATTAAACATTTTAAACTAGATAAATAAAAAACCCCAGACTCTTTAAATAAGCAACTGTCTTAACAGTCTTTCCTGTTACATAAATAGAAACTATTCTCTTTTAAACCCTTGTCCTGGGACTCTTTAAAGTAATAAACTGATCAAGACATAAATAACTAAAGTTGAACGATACAACTTGACTTTGGAGTCTGAAGAATCTATGGAATGCGCACACATAAAGAAAGAACAACGCAAAGGAACAGTGTAATAAAATCTCCAAAAAGAATTAAATCTGAAAAAACCAACAGAAAAAGGATATTAGCTCAACAGTTTTTCAAAGCACAGCAGCCAAACAAAAGCACATCCCAGCTAGTAACATTGGGGGGGGGGGGGGTAAGACATTATTCCGACGGAAAGAGAATGCTCAACAAATGTTCTGGAAAAGTGATTGGCTACCAAGTGTTATGTCTGCCTTGGCGACATATCGGTGAGAAAAAAGTATTTAGAATTAGCGGCAGATTATACTATAGCTGTTCCCTAGTATTTTATATTAATGGTTAACTTTTTCACTGATGGTTCCCTTTAAACCATATTTTTTCTAGTGAACCCCTGTCTTATCTAGCCCCCTCTTCCTATGTATGAGTGAGATTATTATTGAATTGAATTTAGACAAAACTGATTTTATAATGAAAAATTCTACAAATAAAATTGATCTGAACCCCTGGGCCAGAAGCTGAACCAGAGGGGAACCACTGTCCTTTCCAAGAATTTAAATGGGGAAAATTTGGAGTGTTTGGTAAGATACGGGACTATTCAAGTAACACCTACACAATGAATTGTCTTTTCTCACGCATCGCTCACAGCCTTTGTCTACCCTGGGCTAGAGTTCAGTGGTGTTTTTTCTTGCGTAGAAGGTATACGCATGGCCGTCTCACAGTCAGAAATCCTGGGACAAAGTGTGATACTGGGACAACCGTACTTAGCAGGAAGTAATAGTTAATATATTTGCTTACTTTGCTACCTTTTTCTTTGCACCAAACACATCCTGAGAAAAAGTCGCCTAGGTTGTGACTGACTATGGATGCCAAAAAAAACAAACGTAATGAAAGTGGAAACCAACAATATTACAAATAAATATTCTCCATATGTAATAAATAAAAACCACTCTCTTTCTAAATAATAAATCGATCCGGGCATAAGTTTCTCTGGGTATCCAGACTCTTTTGGGAATTCCCTCTTGAATAAATAGTCCTTCTAGTTGTAAAAATATTCCTTAAGAAAAAATAAAACCTGGACTCCCTTTGAAAAATAAACCGTTGTGTCACTGGGTATCCAGACTCTAAAATAATAGTAAACTAAAATAATATTTCTTTACGGCACTGAAAATGGAAAGGCAGAAGTTACAAAAAATAAGAATAAATATATCTGAAAAATACAACCTGACATAATTCTAGTGAGACGATAATGAATGACACTGATAATGACATGTTTAGACAATGGGAAACTAAATGACGTTATTTTAAATACATTATGCGTAAAGGGAGACCCCATTTGATTAGCCCGCGTTACTAGCGTCACCTGGAATGGAAAATTTAAAAACATAATATTAACCTGGCATCATTATACTTGCCTTGGCAGTCTGGATTACACTGCATCTGTATTCCCAGATAGGCCCCCACATTCTGAAAGCAGAGTGTTTTACATTGTTTGGCAATGAGCCCTTTTCTCGGCTGAGTGGAAATGTTCTGTGGTAAAAATCCCCATAAAATTGTTTTCTGCACTTTTTGTTAAAATTCTTCCAGATTGATCTCCAATGGCGCTGATTGTTTGTGACTGACGTCAGATTCTGGCATAGGCCTACTGCGCTTTGGAAGCCTAGACCATTGAGGTTTTAAAAGACTATCGGATTCTGAAAGTAGCCACATTTTATTTTCCACCATATTTCACTCGAACAGTTTCTAATTACGTTTTGTGACTCGCATTTCAATTTGTTTTCACCCGTGGCCCCCTATGGATAAATAATAGCCCGGGGCAGCAGGTTGAGGGTACTTTACCTGGAAGGATTTTGTAGGGTGAAAGTTCACGGATGATAGTACTCTGGGGTTAAGATCAGATCATGCGCTTTTTCAGTGCGAGACTCGTCAAGCTGAACAGTCTGGGCGATTATCTTTTCCATCTTCGTGTATTAGACTCTGAAATGAACTGACAAAATCACAAATGGATGGGGAGACTTATGAACTAGATTGGATTGTGTCAACATGAGTTTTATAGTCGATTAAAGCTGTGTTGGTTGTGTACTTTTTGGGAAAATAAGTCTTTAGCATTTCTCATTTTCCTGTATATGAATCCTTCCCAAAAAAGTGTACATTCCACACTTTTAAAATGAAAAATTCAAAATTGAATTTTCAAAATAAAATTGATCTCAAATTATAGCCAATGACTTGAAGTTTAATATTTCATAAATGTTTTTAACTTTCATTTTGTAATATTTTATTTTTTGCATTTTATGACTGAAAATCATGGATCTTGTCTATTGTTATAAGAACAAATATAACCTAACACAAATTATTTGTTTTATCTCGTAAAATAATGAAATTGGCTTATTTCTTACACATATGTTGAAAAAGGCAGTTAAAAAATTTTTAAAACTTTTTTCATTTTGATGGTTTTTCATGATTTTTTCGAAATAGCACATGGAAAATTTTTATTTTTTACATATATTTAGATATTTAAAATCGACTTCATTTCTGACAGAATGGGTTGGTAATTTATAATTTAACATCTTAGTTTGTAGTGTTCTTAAATTTTCCTGCCTGTGAACTCCAAAAATATTTCCCGTAACAGAGTTGACACCATTGTAACAGAAAATGTACAGAAATGTTTAACTTAGAGAAAGATATCTCGTGTTCGAAATAAGCTATGCAAATATATTTTTATTTTCCCCAAAAATTATATACAAAATCTGATAGGTGACCCAGAAACTTCTAAAAAAAGTGCCTTTTATGACACATTCCACGGATCTGTGCCTGGCAGTAATTTTAACGACATGTACTACTTTACTTTCATATTTTACTGAAAAAATAACACTATGCAGAATGTGGTGAAGGGTTTAAATTGAATAGATAAGTTTTTTAATTTAATTTAAACCTCCCAAACCTTTTTTTAACTTAAAAAATTTACTTTAAATCATAGTTTCCATTCTTTTGTATTGCTTGAGTTTTTGGAAGATGTAACAGAGTGGACACATAAAACAGTGGACAAATTATCCTAAATTATTTTTCATTATAAATTTAAATGGTCGATGAAAACTTTTTTTCATATTTCGAAGTGTATTTCCATGCACCATCACTTGATGCTACAACAGATGAAAAAAAAAATCTTTATTTATGATGTAACAGAGTAGACATCCGACATAGAAAAACCTGGTACTAAAGATATAATGTAAATATTAAGTCGTTTTGCAAAAGCCAAATCCAAAATTGTTGATTAAAGCATTAAAAGTAAACCTTTCTATAAGCTCAAAAGTGTTATCAGATTTAATCTGGCATAAAAATACATTTTCGAAATGACTGTAACAGAGTGGATATTTTAAAATGAAAAAATTTCGAGACACTAACAAAAATTAAAAATTTTATTGTCAGTTTTATTTATCTGTGGCACTTATATAAAATGTGATTCCAAGTTTTTTGAAAAAAAGTCCAGATTTGCACCGCCTCTTTAACATTTTTTTTGAAGCTGGAACAGTCGGATTTTGAGGTTTTGTTACAAACAATAATTTTTTAAAAAAAATTCGGATACCATCTATCTAAAACAGTTCTCATGAGAGGTACTTGTAAACTCTTTCTCTTAAATTCTCATACTCGATCAATAACTTAACCATATCCCAAGTTTCTCAATTTAAATATCTGGAAGTCATAATCTAAACATTTTACTTGTGACGTCAGACTTCTTTGTTACCAAACTTATATTTCTCCCGTTCTTTCTTATGCAGCTGAGGTCTCTAGTAACATAGACAAACTTGAATCTATCCGAAATAAATCCACCCGCTTTATTCACAACCGCTGGTTATATTTTAGTTCAGTTTTCGATCTTAAACTTGAATGTAATCTCGGCCCACTCACTACTTACGGACTTATCTCCTGCTTAGCCATGCTTTACAAAATTATTCAGTCATTTAAATGATCGATCCACTATCTTGGATTTCTTGTCAAATATTTCAAAGCCTATGTGTAATCTACCGCGTCCTCTTGTACAGGCCTTGGACCAACAATATTGCATAAATATAAATAAATCTAAAACAAATTAAGAAATGCCATATGACAGAATTGAATCAAGTACTAGAAAAAAACTTTAAAAAACTTTTCTTAAAATATTGGGCAGAAACTGGAACTAATCAAAAAAATTTCCACAGCTATGGGAAATCATGTTTCGGCTAACGAACGTGATTCCGGAACGAATCATCTTCATTGCCTAGGTACCAGTTTTAATATTGTAATATTAAATCACTATTTATCCCATCCTTATATGTTAACCCTAGAATACTAACTTCACGTCTCAGGAACATAGTGGGTAATATAGGTAACATGTATTTATCGTACTTAGTATTGTAGGGTTAAGAATAAGGGAAAAAAGTGATCAAACAAGTCTACAGAAATTGTTATAAGGAACCATAGGATTTTTTTTTATAAAGCTTACGAAATCGGCACACAACACTGGCCAATATTTCTTCAGAACAATGCTTTGACAAAAAGTTGAAAGCAGTCACTTTTTGATTTCGTGGATTGAAAATAGATATATATTCATGTTTTTGATGGGTGAAATTAATCGTGTTAACCCTTACAGTGACAATCCCAAGATCTCGTTAAATTTGATTTGTTTTATTACTGTCACCTCGAAATAACTCAGGTTCTTGAAACACTTTTATCGCCAATGTGGCAGTTTAATGCAGATCAGGGGAATTTTAAAAACCGTTTAAAGTTACGAATACCAGGTATTTAAGAGTTGTATGTGATGATCACTGAGTTGGGCACCATAAGTTTTTTTATAGAACTTGACAAATGCAACAAATAAGCTTGTTGGTCGAATTCGCTCAAAGGTAACAGATTAGCTTGTTGGTTGTATTTTGCGAGTGAAAATAAAAACTTTATAAAAGTTTATAGTATTATACAGTCTTTAAAATCAATTTTTATTTGAATATTTTTACATCCAATGTAGATGGACATTTGATACACAGTAAAACTCCTATATAGGTAATTCTCAAGAGATAGGAGAACATCGTTATACAGGAAGTACTGCCATATGTTAGGTCAATATTATAACAGGTTATATGTGGACTTGACTAGTTTCTCTCATCAAATGTAACATTTGCGTATTTTGCTTTTAAACTAATTTTAAATGTTTTAAGTTGTGGATATTTTATGTATGAAGTTAATTTTATTTTGTTTTATTAGATTTGTGGTCTCACATTGGTTATCATTGGAGCTATTGCACAGAGCTCTGGAGCTCATTATACGGTTCTTCTTGATAGCAAATTTGTCACTGCTCCAATACTCATCATCATTCTGGGAGTCGTCATATTTTTTATTGCTTTCCTGGGATGTTGGGGTGCCGTGAAAGAGAACCATTGCATGGTTACGACTGTGAGTTACGTTTTTATAAAAAAATACCTACTGTTATATTAAGACCATTTGGTAAACTATGTTGATTTTAGATAAGGTCTGAACTTCAAATAACTCAAATGTTATTTTGATCTTTTGTAATAAATGGCCATATGAATGATTTTGCGCTTTATGAAAAAGCTTGTCATGTTAATTTAATAAATGTTTTGCCACATACCAAGGGTCTGCCAAGCCTAAGTTGGGGCTCGTTTTCAGGACCCTTCACAAAATTCTGGATATTGCATACAGACCCTCTTTACAAAATTCAAATTAACAAAACCATAAATGTAGCATTTCATTTCTTTTATGATAAATTGACCGTTTCATTTTCCTTAAAATTATTTTTCACAAAAATAAGGAAAATTTTCATAAAAACAGGACCCTCTATTTAAAAAAAATACCCAATCCCCTGTGTACAATATCTATCCATAGGTGAATCAAAGTAAGTTGCGCTTAAAATAATTCAAAAGAAATACATGCATTATACATATTAAAGGATAAAACCTTTTTGTTCACATATTTTTTTTTCTACACAATCACCTGAGAAATTCAAGCATTTCTTCCAATTCCCGATTTTAGTTTTTTTTTTTTTGTCTCCATGAAAAACATCTACCCAAGAGATATAACATTCAAACCTGCATTTTTCATGTCATCAATTTAAGCTCTTGTTGCATTTAAAATCCAGTTTTCTGGTAGAGACCAGATTTTTCAACTTTTAGTTCGAGAATATTCCCAGAATATTTTCTCTTGGTCAAGGCGCGAGGTTTCAGTTGGTTCATTAAAGCTTTTGTTGCAAAGATTTTTGAAATCTTTGAAGATTTTTAGAAATTTTTAAATTATTTTAAAAGAATTATTATAAATAAGTTAAAAGCAAAGAAAATCAAATTTCATTGACAAAGTGGGATATTCTTAAGGCGCATATACACTAGCGCGCAGATCGTGCAATGCAAGCATTCCCAAGCGTTCGCAATGCATTCAGTGGGTACGATTTCCGAAACGAATCATCATCAACGATGGCTCCATCCGAGAGCTGTTTCAACGCCATCTGTAGATTTTGAGCGGCAGTAACAACTATCGAGGAACATGATATGATAAACGAATTTAAATGGCTATTAAAAATGACGAATTTAAATGACTGTTAATGACTAATTTAAATGACTCAAAAATGACAGATTTCAATTATGACTATTAAATTGAATGACTTTCGCGAAATAGGACGAGGGAAAAAGTATTCTCTAGATAGGCTCAGAAGCAAGTACAAACATGCAAACCGATAACGATGCCGTCCAAACTAGAAGGAAGAAATCCTTTGTGTTCGTCGAAAAAACCTACTCCTATTGAATCGGTTCAAACAGATCAAGAATGATTTGTTAATCGTTCGCAACACCATACAAATTACTGAACAACCGATTGTGAACACTTGCATTGCACGATCTGCGAGCTAGTGTATACGCGCCTTTATGATCACCTTCATTTTAAGAAGGTACAGAATTTATTTTCGTCTATGAACATACGCTCAAATTCTGTATCTCTCCTATTTCTTTGCAAGTTGTTCTTGTTGATTTTATTTAGTTACTTTAATACTCTGGGCTGAATAACTTGTAAAACTTTAATTTTCCACTTTCTGTTGACAATAGGTTAATTTCTGTTAGGCCTGTATATTATAAGTGGAGCCCGGATTATATGCATATGAATTTGCATATTTCGGCATTTTTTAGAATACATTCATATTTGTAAAGGTTTATTTGAACTTGCTCTATTTTTTTTTTATAATTTATCAAATATTCATAATATTTTCATAACATTGGTTTTTTTTCCAAAGGTGGGATTTAGTGAATTAATTTGTGAAGTATGTTACGAATATTAATCGTTTTATTAATGACTTTCTAGAGATATGTCAACCCATAAAATTTTTTTAGAAATAGTGCCAGAATTTTTTTTACTAGTATTTTTGTTCGTTGCCACAGAGTTGGTCGGCTGAAAGTTGGTTTATGTAGTTTCCAACTTCAAGATGTGAATGCGAGCCAAACTCATTTAAAATTCCCGCCACAGAGAGCAACAGGCCTACAACGATTCAATTATTCAAGCAATACACTTCCTTCAGTTAGAAAAATTGACGGCACGTGGCAGCACTACATATAATAGAGAAACAGACTTCACACTAGGTTTACAACACATACATGCACAGCTTCCAAGCATGGCCCAGGTCTTTCACCACCTGCTAAAATCTATTCATAGAGACAGAGGCGGTCCATGATCTGGTTAGGAGGAGGTATTTTCATTACTGAGCAGCTACAACAAACTGGAAATTGAGAATGTCGGAATAAAAAACATGTAAAAGTTATTTGCATATGCGTTATATACATATGTGGGATATTTTTTCTTCTGTGAAATGAATGTATATGCACTAAGAAATAGAAAAGATGTATTTTAAAAACACACCTGTTTTTTTTTTAATGCATGGTGCCTATTTTCTCTTTGTGCATATTTTGGAATTTTTAATATTTTTAATGTATATTTTGGGAGGTTTATTGCACATTTTGGCAATTTGTGTGCATATTTAATTAAGTGCATATTTGTATAATTTTAAAGCATATTTTGCCACTTTTTTAGTGCATATAATCTGTTCTCTAGTTATAAGGTATCAATTTCTTGCTGTTGTACCAGTTTTAGATGGTAAGTTTGCCAAGCTCATTTAAATAGGCTACATATTTTTTTCATTATGTGACATCATTAATGTTTTCTAGAGATGAGACAAATATTCGGCTGCTATTCGGTATTCTACCTATTCAGCCTTTTCAACAAATATTCTGTTCGACCGAATATCTGTGTAAATCTAAGCACACAGTAGGATAAGTAAAACATGAAACTGAAAATAGAATCCTGCGATAAGGTGGAAGTGAATTACAGAAATTCACCAACATATCTAGACAAGAAATGTATAGAGCTACTGAAAGTGTGTGGGGCAAAGAATGTTTAGAGTGAAAAAATTAGTTGTAAATTTTGATGCATTAATACTTCAGAGTAAATAATAGTTGACGTTTTCTTAATTAGAATTCTGTAAAAAGTGATACCTTATCTAACAAACACCTCGGCTTACAAATTTTACAGATAAGATTTTTTTCTGCTTTGGATAATAAATACAAGGCTCCCACTCGTCTTTTTCTACTTTTTGGTAAAATGTCTTACTTTTGTCTTACTTTCTCGGTTTTGTAGTATGTTTCCTATCTACAAAATTTGTGTAATTGGTTTTAATTCAGCAGGGAATCATCAATGTATTGCCAAACAGTACAAATGCTATAGATCACAATAATACAATTTCTGCTTTGGCAGAATCATTAGTTTTCATGGTTATTTGGGAGGGTGTTTGCGGACCATTTGTTTTATTAATTTTTCATTTGCTTAGTTTGAGGGTTCAAGTAATTAAAAACTTCTGGCTGGATGGAAAAAATAATTTTGTATTTACTTTTCATGTTTCTTGGACAGTAATCAGCAGTTATCAATTGAAATTATGGTGTACATTTGGTGTATAGGTGAAACAACAGTTTGCATTACAAAGCAGTTGGATACATTGGCCTATTCTACGTTTAGTGATTTTGATGCTATCCAATAGCATTCCATTGTCTTCTGTATTTTTAGGGCATGTGCAGAGGCATAAACAATGTATACAATACTTGGCAAAGAGCACACTAATATTGAACAACAAAACGTAAGCAAATCCCTTTAAAAAAGGGATGGCAATGCAGTAAAACCATCCAGTTCACTGTGATTTATTTACATCTGAGCTTGTAATTTACACACTACTTTTGAAAGTGGTCTTGAAGGAGCATCATTCTTAAAAATCTTACATGCCTTCATAATTTGCTGTACATTGTCAAAGAGAGTTGACTGATTCAACTCTGGAAGACCTCCAAAAAAAAAAAGTAATTTATATTGTGAGAACAGAAAATTATTTGATTGCTAGTGCACTGTTTTGGCTGAAAAATGTTTTTGCAACAGTCATGTCTGTCATTTTGACTTCAGTCAATCTTATAGGATATTGAAATAGTGCTATGGGAAAAAGTATATTAATCAAATTTTTAAAATAAAATTTTTTTTGTTGTGCTATGATTATGTTGTCTGAGAGGGGTACCCTCTCCATCCTATTTTTTATTCCTGCTTTTTCTTTCTTTTTTTGAGTGGGAGCTCTGCAAATACAAATTCGGCTAACATATATTTTTTATGAATAAATGCACACATTATAATGAAATAGCCGCCACATGAACTGAATTTTCTCAATCATTATTAGAATTACTGTCACTAGGACATTATTTACTCATGCCTACCACTGAATCTTTTTTCAGATGTATCTTTCTGAAATTCTTTGAACCATTTTATGTAAAATGATTCAGCCAAAATAGAAAATACATTTAAAAAGGTACCTATGTTTTCAGAGCATGCATTCTTTCAGTTCAAGACTCTTAGCATCAAGCTGAACAGTCTGGGCATTCTAGATCATCTCTATCAGCATGTATCGGACATAAATGAACTGACCGAATCACAAATGGATGAGGGTACTTATGAACCAGATTGGGTTGTCAACATGAGCTTTACAGTAGATTCAAGCTGGTGTTGGTTGTGCACTTACTGGGAAATAAAAAGATCTTCAGCATCTCTCATCTTCCTGTATAGTCTCAATTACACAGAAATTATTGAAAGTTTTGGGCAGAAGTTGGAACCAATCAAACGATTTTCCATAGAAACCTATAGGAAGTCACGTTTCGGCTAATGAACATGATTCCGGAACGAATCATCTTTATTAGCTGAGGTATCTCTATAATATTAAAATATGATAAGTCTATATTGTCATTAAATTTGATTGTCAGTGTCACAGCAATAAGAATCGGTTACCTTACCAATAAATTATATAATTAAAATTCAATATATAGTCCTCCTACCACGAGATGAGATTTGGCTATGGTACGTCATGTCACGTCAAACGATTCTGTTTTACCCTAGAAGGACATGCCAATCATGAAAGCTCAGTCACTGATGAGCTTTTCTCGATGTGCAATCGTTTTACCAAAAAAAAATTGAATAAAATCATCCGATGTGATGTGACATGATGCAGCAAAAATTCATCTTGTGGTCGGCGGACTATATATCAATCATTTGAAACTACCAATTTTATTTTTTAATTAAAAACAGCAATTTTATTTATGATTTGAAGAAAATTCGTATTCAGCCGCCAAATAGTCGCTATTCTGCCAAAACATTAGAGTATTAAGCTCGTCCCTAATGTTTTCTGCTGGAAATGGCATACCTTCCTGTTTCTAACTGGTAAATAAATTCTGATTCATGCTCATCTTTGCTTTGATTCACACCATAGAAAATTTAGGATCCAAAATATCTGAAGCATGTTGGATAGATTTTAGTGTCAGAGCTTTTCTTTTCTAAAGCTTCAAGTAGACATAAAATTTCTTTTCATTTTTCAGAAGTGAAGTTAATAGAAAATTTTTCACTTTCATTGATTTCAGAAACAATGTTTCGACGATCGTACCAATATCCAGATTCACAATAAGACTCAGCAAATCACGTTCTTTAGACATGTGACAAAAATATCTATTTGAAATGCAAGGATTAATTACTATTGGGAATAGTTAGGTCTATTTAGAACAGTTCTGTGTCCTATAAGAATGGCTTAACAAATATTCCACTTTGATGTTTTATTGTTTTGCAGTCACTTTTCTAAAAACTAGCCAATTTCTGGCATTTGTCCTGCTCTGACAAACTTTTAAAGTAGCCTATCATTGATAAGTTGTATCCCATTTGGTATATATGTAAAATTTAGTGACGATAGATTTAAAAATTGTAGATTTTTATAGAGAACAGACAGAAAAGAAAATCAATTTATATATATATAAATATATATAAATTTTTTTTTTTTTTGTAAGTAAAATCCTTGATGTGAAGTTATTTAATTTTAGCCATTCCAGGGAATATTTTCAAATATTCTCCTCCATGAGAATGTTCTCCAAAAGATTATTAGAGAATTTTATATCTAGTCGGTCCCATGTGTGACTATGCACTTATTATTTATCAAGTTTTAATATTTTCTAATAAATGACAACTCATGAGTTTTATCAATCGTGCACAGTGGTCAATAATAGTCATTCTATTATCAGATTTTATTTTCAAATTGCTATAGTGCGGAAAAGTTGCCTCTTTTTAATAAGAAGAAAAACAACAAAAATTTAAAATCGGTTGATATAATTTTAAAATCAACACACAAAAGTTTGTTATGCTTATTTTATGGTTCAAGTAAAATAAATTAAAACATAATTGATATTTCAATGTTTATTGGAAAATGCAATGTGTTCGAAAAACGGGAATGACCAAATTTTTATAAGTTTCGTAGTTCTTTGCCTACTTTGTCATAACAAAATTACTGAGAACTTACCACGAAGATGTGGCTGCATGTCGAATTCTCCCTACACCCTATCCCATTAACCATCCAAAGTAGGGAAGAGTGTGTAAATTACATTATATTTAAAAACTATTTACCAAAATTGACACGTTCAAAATCTGACGATTAGGAGAAATCGAGAATAACTGATCTTGATAATAGTGTAGATCTGATGTAGCCATCTCTAGCTTCATGTTTACATACTGTAGTTGAGAGGCCTGTGTAACAAGTTTTACACATCTCTGGACTGTGAGTGTGGCAGGGAAACTTTTTGATGGCTCTGATGTTAGTGTCGGAATTGATGAATTTAATATCATTACATACATCCTGTAGCATTGGGGGAATCTCTCTGTGGCTTTAAAGTTAATCTTGGGTAGCATGAAGTGTCTGAACAGAACAAACCGATCACAACCAGGCTCTTTCACATTAGTGATGGTTGCACGCCCAGTTTTTTTTTTGGTAAAATTGAATTTCCTTTTCCCCCACAACCTCAAAATCTAATTTAAATATGTATGTATATCCTTTATGTTGTCTGAATATACATTTTTAGTGCATGTTAAACTATGTATTTGATTAATAAAATTGACCATACTATAAAGGAATAATTGTTCACACAAACACACCAACTTCTTTTTAATTGTATCTAAACCTTGAGTTATATGCAGAACTGCAGCAAGAAGATTGTTTGTGATAAACCCCAAAGTAGAATGTGCCGAAATCTGCGACGTACATTGCAGAACAATTTGGAAGAATTTTAAGAAAAAGTGCAAAAAACACATGTATGGGGGATTTTTACCGCAGAACATTTCCAGTCAGCCAAGGGCTCGTTGCAGAACAGTGCTAAACATTCTGCTTTGGGGGTGATTAAAATAAATGAATTTGGATAATGAAAATTCTGAGAAATCAGGGAATGTTGTCAGAATTTTTTATCTCCAAATTTTTCAAACCCCGCAGAAAATGTATCCAAAAGTGTCCTGATCCATCAAAAATAAAATCTTTTAGCTATGTAACCAGAACCATAGTTTTTTTTTAAATTGAACTCTTCATTAAATTAAATTTAAATATTTTTAAAGGAGCAGTAATAATTAAAAAATGATCTGGCTAAGAGGAGGAGATAGCAGTCATTCTGAGGATTCATTACTCTGGAGGTGTTTTCCACTAGTCATAGCCACTGGTTATTTTTGGAAACTTAAAACTACAGAATACAGTGAATTATCATTAAATACAAATGTCAATAACATTATTGTATATTAATATCCCTTTATACAAGACAACCTGTCATGTATAGCAACAGAATGCCTTCATCTGGCTGACGATTTTAACAGGCTAATTTTCAGGCCTTAGCTTGAAAAATCAAGCTAAGGCTTATTTTCTGGTTAGGTCTTATTTTTGGAGAAAAACTATACTTGGAGACTATACTTTGGAGAAAACTATACGTGGAGAGCGACATTCATGTCGTATACTTTTTGTTCTGTTTCACTTGAATGTGTTTGTTACCAATGTTCAATTCAAGAATTCCACAATGTTGTTTTCTTTTTGTTCTGAGATAATGTTATTTGTCTCGACATTTCAGTTATGAAAGTTTCGTGTACCTGTGTAAACCTTATAAAAAAAGTAATGCAAACATGTAAACATTTTTTCAATGATAATTCAGTTTACATACATTGGTTTACTTCTTCACAGAGGCTTCAATTTATTTATACAAGGATTTGTGTGTGTGAAAAATTATTGTATATTATAAATAATTTCTGTGGGTATGCTTATTGCATATATCAGGTATATTTGTTAAACTAAGGTCCATGGTTACATTTTGTGTTTGCGATTTCTTGTAACATATTTTAATATGTGAATCTCTTACCTAAATGCTTACATAAAAAAGGTAGAAGAATTATAAAAAAAAGTGTGTGATATTCCAAAAAATTACCACATTTTTGTTTCTAAAAAATCATTTAAAAATATACATATTCTAAACACTGCACTATGCAGCAAATTTTTGGAATAACAAAGCTCAAATTAAAATTTTAACCTGAAAACACATTTTCTTAGAAAACAAAAAATATTCCCCAAAAAACCCGGGTTTTTTAGGCCAAAAACCCAGCCCGGAGGAGAAAATGGGTATCTACCCGGGGAGCAAATCTGACAATCCTGATTTAAATGGGAATCCCTTTCTGATACTGAATAAAACTCAGGCAAAATTGATATTTAGTCATGACTTGTTTTCTTTATCAAATTTTCATCCACATTTCTGAACTATGTACCTGGCTCATATCTATAGAGGCCACATGTCTATAGAGGAAAAGGGGGTTTTTTATATATCCTGCAAGCAGATTTTTTCTCAATTTTGAACAAAATTACCTACATAGGCGTTTCTGGGTGCTGTAAATTGGGTTGAAGGATCCATGTAAAGGGGGGAAATGGTTTGTTTTGAAAATCGTGATTGAATATGTATATAATCTTCAGCTATCATGTGAATACATGTCTAATTTTTTTTTAAATGTAGTTTGGAATCTGTATGTTCATCATCTTCATCGTGGAAATTGCTGCTGGAATCACTGCTTATGTCTACAGAAATGATGTACGTTGTTTTTTTATTTCTTTAAAACTTGTTGTCTAATGAGTAATTAATTTTTATAATTTCTCATTAATTTGTCTAATGAGTAATTACCTATTAACTCACTGTTTTGTCTAATGAGCAATTAATTTTTTTAATCACTAAACAAATTCAATTTTTAGTCTTGTATAATTTTTTTTTTTGATTTATTCTTAAAAAAAGTCTTAAAACATCAAGTAATTATGTCAAGACAGGTTTCAGTACCCAATATTTAAAGACTTGTTAATTTTTTTTAAACAATAAATTTTCATTGGAATATCACTTTATGTCACTCGATCAGGGTATCGATGGGATTGTTAGCAAATTTGCAGATAACGTGAAGCTAATAAGGGGGTAATCGGGAATCAAAGAGATAGGGAGTTGATGCAGACCAACTTAAATAGGATTGCAGCATGGGCAAATGAAGGGAGCATGACGTTTACCGTTGATAAGTGCGTGGTCGCTCATTTTGGTTCGAACAACCCACGGTTCTCTTACGAGTTGAATGGTGTCACTATCCCGGACGCAACTAGGGTCACCGATTTGGGAATTCTCATTGACGAGCATCTTAGGTTTTCGGAACATTGTTCAGCGGTGGTCAAAAAAAGCAAATAGAATGCTTGATCTCATTTTCAAAAAGGTCTTTTAGCGTTCTAAAGTCATTCTTCCACTTTTTCGAGGCTTAGTTCGTCCTGGACTGGAGTATGCTGTAAGGTTTTGGATACCATACCTACAGAGGGACATAGCTACGCGTGTCCTTATTGGCACACAGGGCTTGAGTTATGAAAAAAGACTTCATTTTTTGAATGTTTACATTGGATGAACGCAGGTGTCAAGGAGATATGATCAAAGTGTTTAAAATTTTCAACAGAGTTGGATAAGATGGACATGAACTTTTAGTACACCGCCAATCAACTGCTTTTACAAGGGCACACCAGTATCGATTGGTGAGGGACAACGCGAGCTTATGGTGTCACAGGGAATTTTTCTCTAATAGGGTTGTTAATAAATGGAATAGCTTACCCATGGTTCGTACGGTCCTTGAAAACCTTGAAAAGTCCTTGAAAAAAAAAGTTCATTTTCAAGGCCTTGAAAGTCCTTGAAAATAAATAAGAGTCCTTGAAAATAAATAAGAGTCCTTGAAAATGAATAAGAGTCCTTGAAAAAGAATTTTATTTTAAGAATTCTGTGAGAGTCCTTGAAAAATTTGTGTTTTCCGAAATAGTTTTCGCCACTTTTTTCTTACGTGACGTCCTTAAAAAAGTGCAAAGCACAGGGAAAAAGCCTTAGTAGCCAATAACCCTGGATAATTGGATTTAAAGAACGTTTTTCCCCATTATTATAAAGCCGGGTTTTCGTAGGAGCAGGTTTTTTGTGCCGCGTGCAAAGTGAATCGCCCAGCGTGACACGCCGTCCACTCACCAATAATAAGAAAACAAGTTCGACTGTTTTCCTAGAGAGCGCAACAAGCCTCACACGGCAGTGTTTTACGTCGGGCGTGATTGGCCGACTGTTTCCGGAGGAGTCAAATGCGTTGTGCGCCACTCGTTTTACCGATCTTCTCTTCATTTTTGTACTTCATTTTTTACTACCCTGAGGGTAATACCCTCAGGGTAGTTGATTGTAACACAATTGATACGTTTAAAAAGAAATACGACAAACATGTTGGGGTGAATCGAGAAGCTATCCATACTTGGAATAAGACAACCATAAGTATTCTTTATGGGCATTGTATAATATTTTATCCATTATACATTAAACCATAAATACATTAGCATTGTATAGTATTTTATATGTATATATTGTTTATAATTTTTGTGATTGTTTTGTCAATTGGGTTGGTGTATTTTGAAATATGACCTCCATATTTGTTATGGGCATCTTTTTCTCAGCCACCTTGTTGGGCATTTTGCCTGTTGTGCCGTTGTATTTGTATTTAAACCTGTGCTTTCCAAAGTGGACTATATTGTCATTTAGTGGGGGGTGTGTGTGTGTGATTAAAATGGTCCAGGAGGGGATGTTGGTGGAAGCTAAGAAGTTGGTGGGTATAACACTGGATCCTTATGGGCTGACTTGAGTTGGGAGGGCTGTGATAAGAGGAAAAATATTTACAAAGAAGGTTCAATGGAAGTAAAAGTTTGGGAAACTATGCTCTAACCACGCAAAAAATATTGAGCAGTTTGAGGGGTGAAAATGTTTTTGAATGACAAGTTCTGAATAAAAGTTTTTAGTTTTTATTTGTTGTCTCTAATAAAATTTTTTTTTTACATTCTTAACGCAACTAATACCAGTTTTTTTAGTTTAGCGTTTTTGATGAATTTGTATTGTAAGGTTCAACATAAAGATGTTTTTTAAAAAAAAGTTGCCCTGGGGTTAACAAGTTTACACATGTAACTGTTTTTACCTTTTCTACCAATAATGGAATCTTGAATTATATTAGGAGTTGGGGGAGGGCTGTGATGATAAGAGAAAAAATATTTACGAAGAAGGTTGAATGGAAGTAAAAGTTAATTTTTTTAAATTATCAACAACTATAATTTTTCAATTATTAACTTCACAATTTTTTATTTGTTTAGTCTTTTATGAGTGTTGTCATTCTTGAAAGGTCTTTCGGCAGAAAGCGAGCAGGTTAAACATTTAAAATTTGTGCATAAAATAATTTATTTGTCCCCAGTTATAAAGTTCAACATGTGGGTAATACCCTGTCAATTTTTTTGCTTTCAAATTTGAAAGACATGGCAGTTCATCTCAATCTCTATAACTGTTGTATTTAGGTTTGGTACAGCAGCACTTTCTGGCATGCACTGATTTATTAGAAATTCCTTAGAAGAATGTTTACGAGGTGCATTGTGTGGTCTAATATATGTGTACTTTACTCATTTTCTAAGAGTATGAGAGACATCAATCTTTAACCTTTTAAGCGGCATTGACTAGATATTTCGCTTCCTTAAAATCCTCTTATTTTAGCAATACCAATCCCAGATATCTTGAGATTGGCAAAAAAAAAGTGTTTCAAAGAAACAATTTTTCCTAAACCCGTAGGGTGCACTTGCTGAAATTAATAATAAAGCGTACTTCATTAAAAAAGACATGACATTTCATTGGGAATTCAGGGGTTTCTGTTATCGCACTTGAGTTGACATATCGCAGGCTGCTGAGTTATATTAACCCTTTTTATCTGAAAAAGTGGAATAAGAAAATTAAAAAAAAAAAAACTATAAATGCAATATTTATCATGTAAATTATTTGGTAGGTAATATTAGTTCTAATTAAAGACAAAAGTGAAGTAATTAGTTTAAAACAAATTATTTAACCTGGTACCTTAAAGTACTGTTAGGATATAAAGGGTTAAACATATGATCACAGAGCTCGACTGATCATGCATTGAAAATCTGTGATATTGATAAGTGTACAGTAAAGAAAAGTAGTAAAAGTTCTTGGGTTACATTTTATGATTGATCCTAGAGGCATCAAATTAGAAAAAGTACCCAAATAATGTCATTCATATTGCAAGGGTTGTGTAGTTATTAAAATACAAAAATTAAAAACACCCTCTCAAAAACCCAATTAGAGACTACCTCTGTGAATATTGAACTCAGATTTTTTTGTTTTGTTGTTGGCCTGTGAAGAGGCGGAACTATTTTTTCATTGGGTTTATGGGGGACAGGGTGTCCATATAGAAAGTTTTTTTATTTTGATAACGATGCTACCCTTGCAATATGAATGATATACAAGTTCTACACATTATTTGGATACTTTTCCAATTGGAAGCATGTCTCTAGGATCAATGGTTCATGGATCCATAAATGCAAACATTAAAATCAATAACATGTGGCTCAGAGATTTCCTTTACTACCCTGTACAATGATGGGGGAACTGTTATTTCAAACGGGTAAATAATTATTCATAAAGTTTATGTATTCTAATTTGTAATTATTTATATCCTTGACAAAATGTGTGGTTTTCTTATCGGTGAAGAAAAAGTGAAAATTTAGTTCTCAACTTATGCAGACTAATTTTTTTTTCCTTTTTTTTAAAAAGCTGGAAAATACCCTTCAAAAGAGCATGAACAAGACTTTTCATGAAAGAGACCTCAACATCAACAGGGATTTGTGGGAGGACATGCAAAAAGAGGTTTATAAGTTTTTTATTTTCTAATAATTAAATTTATTTTTGGGACTATGCCAGATTATGTAGAGTAAGTTGTTTGGACAGTCATGTTTTCCTGTAATTTTTTTTTAATCATTATTTCTTATCTAATTTGTGATACAAATATTAAATTATATATCATTGGATCATTTTTCATAAGTATCTGGCAAACCCTTGTCTTTGAACATAAAAGAATTGCCTCATGGATATATTCTCAAGGATTTTGTTACATTTTCACATTGACAATCCTTGAATGTTGCAGCTAACTTGATTTTATTACCATTACTTGTAAAATAAGATTATGTATTAAAACTGTGGTTTATTTTTTTACGTAGATGAAATTTAATGATTCATAGGATGGTGTTTGTATTTTCAGTTTGAAGTTTTCAGAATTTCAGTAGCTTTTGATGCAGTTTATTGCCTGTAGTACTGAACAGTTACTAATATGGTGCAAAACGAGCAATTTTCAATATTTTAGTAGTCTCTATATGTATCCATAGACAGGATACCTGAAACCATGGATAGTAGAGAAAAGCTTGTGTGCCCCTCTTAACAGACTGACTCCAGGCTCGTCATCTCATTGAGATGCTCTTATATTCTTAATTTCTATTAATTCTTATAGTTTCCTAATTTTTTTTTTTTAATTGTGCCCTATTCCTCTGTGTGTATTGGGTGAATAGATTTTATAAAACATTGTCACTTCACAATATAACTATGTTAAAATCAGAGCATTTACACATTCGAGATAGAAATAAAAATATAAGCATTGATTAAAGTTCATAAAGGCTTAAGAGCTTCTACCCGTGACTGAAATGTGTTTATAGTGATTTTATCATTGTTTTTTGTTCATATTTGGTCCTCATAGAAGTAATTTAGCAATGTACCGACAGCAAAAAATACTAATCATCGGCAAAATACCGTCTATGTTGAAAAAATTTGAAAAGTTATGTTGAAAAGTTTGTACCCATTAAGGTTGTAAAGAGTTGAAAGAAAAATTGACTTTCTATAAAAAAAATATTGTATAGTTTGTTAATCTTCTGAATCTGAACACGTTTTAGAAAACTAACTTGATTCCTGCGAATCAGCAATTTAGGTAAGATTTAACAAGATTTTGTGCCAGTTCTGTATAAGTGCAGGCCGTGACAAACTGAAAAAATATTTAGGGGACTAATTCGAATTTCTTAGGAGCCAAGCATGGTATTTTGCTGAAGAAAAACTGTCTTAAATATTTAAAATAAAATTCTTTTTACTTTTCGTATGTTAAAAGATGCAGCATGATGAAATCGAAAAATTTTGTGCCGTCCGTAGTATCTAATTTAGAAATTTATTCCAATTTAACAATAGCATTTAGAAAATTTTAGGCTCTAATAATTTTGTGTAGTTGCTATGGCAACCTGGTCAGTCCTGATTTAAAGTGTTTGAACTACAGATAAAATACAAACAATAGGTGATGAGAACAATTTGAAGTACTGCCTTAATTTCTGCTTCTTGTCCCAGGAAAATTGGACAAACTCTGCTTAGATTTTTCTGAAAATATTTGAATTTTCTTTTACTATTAATTTCAGCTTGTATATTATTGTAAAACGGGAATGAATATTTAAAACCTTTTGACTACTGACAGTACTTAAAAATTACCATAAATTTTTTAACCGTGTAAAACATCCCTTAAATACATTGTTGGGTGCTTGGCATTTTGAGTGTAAAGCTATGTAACTTTGATTACTAGGTGACAGCTGAAGTGTGGGATAACTGGTTTTTTTAAATGTTAATAAAATTCAGATCTTTCGCCCCTGTAAAAGTGTTTATTTCATTACACTTTAGTGTAATGCAGTAAAGCACTGCTTCCCACTAAATCTATAAAACAAATAATAATTTTCTTTGTAGTGAAATAAATATTCATGCAGTTGTATTATTTAACATATTTGAATTGGTATTTTGAAATTTTATTGCAAGCATATATAGTGATGAAACTTAAGTACCAGGTTAATTCTGTACTCAGATGGCAAAATGTTATAACTTTCTTTAAATTTCGTGATCGTAAATTTGTAAATAATGTTTTCCCAACGTGGAATAGGGTGGCTTTTTTTTCAGCTTATTACAATTTGCCTCCATTGTTTCCTCATAAACTGAAAGACAATCTTACCAGCTTCTAAAATTTTAACAAACAAGACTTTGGAATGAGAATTTAATTTTTTGGGAAAAGTGACTTAAAACATTTTGCCATCTGAGCACAGAATTCGTTGTGCACTGAATATTTGTTTTTGTTTTCAGGCTTTGATTGGAACAAAAATAACCATTCGATCTAAAATTTTATTTTCTCATAGTGGAAGGGTTAAACTAATATTTTTTTCTGAAGTTTTTTCACCCATTCTGTGAAAATATTTTTGAGCGTGACGTGTGTGTGTGGAAAAAAACTACTTATTGGTAGTTCTAATGATCGGTCAAGTGACTGTACATACTAGTTTTGAAAGCCATATCATATTTATATATTTGTTTGAATATGGTCAAATACAAGTGTTCTGATTCTTCCCCCCCCCCCTGTTTTAATTTGAAATCTAGTTGAAATGCTGTGGCGTCGTAGGTCCAAACGATTATATAAATGACACGGTGAAAGTAGTTCCGAAACAATGCTGCAAAGAACAGGTTGATCCATGTCTACCTGGACAAGCATATCAACAAGTATGTTATATTTTTATAGTGTTAATACAAAACCTGTTGTTTTTAGATAATAAGTGTGTGTGCAATGGATTCCACTTATGTTTTCGAAAAGGAAATGGGAGGAATATTTCAAACAGGAAATGTTAATGCGAATTACAGTTGGGACCATGAAATATATATAGGCCATGGCCTCAACTGACCTTAATTTACCTTTGCCAGCACAGAATCTTGAAGTCAAGTCAGAGCTTGACAAATTAAAAGAAGAAAAACTTTTTCCTTCGGTCGAGCTATTAGGGAAAGGGTGTTGAACTGATAATTTCTGCTTATGCAATCTGTTACAAATTACTCATTGTTGTCAATGCAGGGCATCTTACAACTATCGCTCCTCTCATTGTGTGTGGTTTTTTTCCATGCTTTTATTACATTGGGTAGTGTATTATGATCACACTTTTGTGATCTTTTTATCTTTTTATTGCCATCTTATTTTTGCATAAACAATTAGAATTGATTTGAAATTGCATTGTTTATTGTGAATACAGGGGTGCAAGAGCTGCACCAAAAGAGTTCTCTTGTTGCAAGGTGCGTCGAATCCCTGCATATTTGCGTCAATTCCGGTTCGTGGTGTGGGTTGTTTCGAAAGTGCAGACCAAGTTTTCTGATTCCGACAGCAGGCATAGATCCAAAAGGGTGAGATCGTCCATCCCAAGAGCTGACTAATATGGGAAAAAAATTTTGGCCTTAAAATATGAGTCAGTCGAATGAACCTACACAAAATAGATCACCTTCCGACACATTGCTTTGAATCTGAATCCACGCCTGTCCAGCAGTCAATACTGATTGGAACAGTGAAATAAGTGTGTGGTCATTCCTTGTGCTGGTAAACGGTGTGCTGGCTGTCGGAATCTAAAAATCTGCTTGCACTCTGACACGATGGCTTCTGCTCTTGTAAGCAACGTTCCCTTTATTTTTTTTTCCTGCTCCGTTATTTTTTGTCTGTTTACAGTTTAAAAAAAATGCAGTCTGTGTAAAGAAATTATTTCATTTATGCACGTTCTATTTGGATGGCGTTTTCTTCTGACGCGGATCACTACTTAGCGCTATGATTAGTCCGGTACTAGTGTTTTTCACGTGGAATGAAGTGCACGATCACTTGCACCTCCTCATTCCATTTAACATTGTTCTAGGCTTTTCTGCTCTGATTTGAGCGAGCCTATTACGCTACATGTGGTAGTGCTTTGCAACGCAACAGGGGTCTGTGTGGGCTCAGGTTAATACAGATCAATAGTGTGCTTAGTAGTTTTTCATATGCAGGATGCGTTTTCAACGAGTGCACCCAGAGAGCTTGTTTTGGAAAGTTTTGTCATACGTGCTGAAGGAACTCTGATACGACAAAAACATTGGTAGGGATCTAAGGTTGCCAGGTGACCATATATACGACCCGAAAGAACATGCAGAGGGTTGGATTGGGATGGATTGCATTGAGGGTTCAAAGTCCATTTTTACTCCTACTTCAAGGTTTCTGCTTCAAAAATGAAAGCTTGCTGTTCCAAAATGGACGAGGGGCATTTGCATCCCTGTGAATAGCATCCATTATGGTTGTAGGGGAAATGTCTATCTTTGTTATTGTTTTCTACTCTCAAATAACACATATTTTGATTTATCAGACTTAACCCTTTAAGTGGCACAGGAATCTCTAAACTTTTTAAAAATGTCATTTTTTTTATATTTCAGTAGGCTATTTTCAGCACGTGTAAAAGCAAGGAGTATAGGGAAAATGTTTTATTTAGAAATCAGCTTCAAAAAATACCTGGGTTTGTCAGTGTTAAAATAAGAGGCTTTTTAAAGAGTGAAGATATTTTGTCTGCTGCTTAAAGATTTGATAAAAGTTAGTTTTTCAGTTCTGATAAAGGGATTATTCTAATTGAAAGAGAGATTGGTTTTTTACTTCACTGAAAAGTCTTCGTAGGAGTTACTTTTATTTGATCCAACAAATGATATAATTTCAAACTGTTAAACCAAGTCATTTAATTTTTTTTATTTTTGCTCCAGGGTTGCTTCAAAACACTTGAAGAGTATTTGAAAGGAAAGATTACTATTGTTGGAGGTGTTGGCTTGGGTATCGCAGCAGTTGAGGTAAGTTTTGTATGCAATTCCAAAATGGTTCATTTATTGATAAATTTTAACATTGACTCAATACCATGTAAAAAAATATGTTCTTGACGAAACTTTAATGGCTTTAGGCAGTGTTTCTCAAACTTTTGTCTCTCGTGCCTCCCTTGTCTAATTCACGGTTTATCTGTGGCTTCCCCAGACTAGTTTAGCAGATATTTTCATGTATAGAAGAATCATTTCAAACCGGTGTCAGATTCAAATCAGCACCCCAAAATCATCCTAAAATCACTGAAATATCTGAGGATAAAATCAGTGTTGAGCAGTGTTATCAATAATATCTAGATTTTCTGGTGAAATGCCAAGAGATGAAAATAAAAATAAAATTGTCTGCTGGTAAATATGGCTAATGACAACTGACATATTTATACCTGAATTTAATAACGAGATAGCATGTCATCGGACAATCATTTAGGTGGTTTATCTAGCTATAATTTGGCCCAGACACCGCACATATTCATTTGGTCATAAAATTTATCCTTGAAAGCAAATTTTAATAATTTTAAGCATTTTAGAGTCCACAAAATGTTGGAAATCTTGTACATCTTATGCAGATTTTAAAACATTTTTTGTAATCACCAGCTCAATAGTGATTTTAAGAGCTCCCTAGCAGTCAAATGATGAATGACCAACGGTTTAGTTCAGGGTAAATGACATGGAAGTATTGCATGAAACTGTAGGTACTGGTCTAGTTTCTATGTACATGAAAATGCCATGGCATAAACTTTTTGGAATGAAATGCAATTCCGATTTTAGTTGGAATAGTCAAGTTCAGTGGTTCCCATTGTATTTCCTGCAGGAATATATGGGGGGAGATAAATGAAGTTTATGAAGGTTTATTAGGGTAGTGGTTTGAGCCACATGACAAGTTTGGTTAAACTGCTGGTGTAGTTAAATTTTTTCCAGACTTGGACCAGATTTAAAAGTAATTTTTGTTTCTTAAATGAGACTATACAGTCAGACCCATTTATAAACAGAGCACTCATTTTTAGTGAAAATACTCGTTAAATCTGGTCATTAATTAAACCATTAAACCCATTTTCAAGTCAAGAAAATCAAATTTCAGAAGTTAAGTACTTAGGAAGTTAAGCATACTAAGGAGTTTTTATCAGATTATCTCAGTATGACATGTAAAATATTTAACATTTTTCTAGTAACTCGATAATTTCTATTTAACTTTTTGATGGTGGAAAGTTTTGCTTTTGGAAACTTTTTTTCTGAACAATAAAGAACATAACACATAAAGAAAAAATTTCACTAGTGATCGTCACACAGTCTGTCCGGAAAGTTGAGCTAGGATTAAATTAACCATTTTTAAAATTTATTGGTCAGTTTCCCCATCTTTATTTTCCCATGCCCATTTCTCCCTTCTAGATGAAATGCTGCTATTCCTGCACATTGACAAGCCGAAAGGGGTGCTAAACCTTTTTGTCAAACCAATTGATTGGCAGTTATCTCTCGTCAAGTGCATTATTACTATTTTATTAGAGCAGTGAAAGAAACTCCTAACAGTTTGCACAATCAGGTGCAATTCATCTCGCAGATTATAAAGAAAATAATGATCAATATCACTGAATTAGGGGCTGGAACATTAGGTACACAAACTGTTACAGGTAGACAAAAAGAAACATTAAGGAAAATTTAGAGTATTCAGAAATCAAATGCATACATAATCAGATGCAACTCATCTACCAGATTAACATGCCCTTCACAGAGACCAACAGTGTACTAGAGAAGAAACAATACCCTTGTGTGAGTGGTGGGAGTCGTGAAGCTTCTAGAGACCTATTTTTCTTGATAAACCTCACTCTTTGGCCAGGAAAAAAAATAGGTGCTTCATTTCACAGATTAGGGCCCTTTCACACGGAGCGGATCCAGAAATTTAAACTATTGGTATATACGGAGCCTTTCAGACGATGCGGAATGCGTCCGCAACTTGGAAATGTTCGTGTGGGTCCAGATGGCATCCACATGCGTCAAAACCTAAGTGCGGGCTCCGCATCCACACAGAGCCCGCACATACAGGCTTTGTACATAAGGTCATATGGAGCTATTCATACGACGCTGGTCTGAGTCGAACTCACTTGCATCTTTGACTATTAAAGATGATTTTGCATCGAATTTTTTAATTATTTGCCATAAATATCCTTAAAAACACCATATAAAGGTCCCCGTTCATCAAAAGGATTTACCCACATACGTGTATCCATCCGTTTCCTTCTGAGATAAAGGAGATATAGCGACTTTAACTGCCTATGTGTTACATATTTTAACAAAGATTTTTTATTAAAATTATTTTAAAAAATTTTATGGCACAAAAAAGTTCCATGTTAAAGTTAAATAGCCATCAATTATATATAAATCCTAAAAGCTCCTGTTAAAGTACCGTATACTGGGATGACTTAGTGCTAATTTTTGAGGCTTTTACTTGGTATCTTCCCTTATGGTTTGCCTAGGCTGCTGGGGATTTTACTAAAGATAGGCTCACATCTCAGCTTTCGATTTCTGAAAACGGGGTGAAAACATGAGTCTAATGATGCGGTCAAAACGCCGGCAAATATGTGCTCATGTGAAAAGGGATCGGCATCTGCTCCATGTGTAAGGGGCATTAGATGTGCCTGACGAAGGGTTGAATCTGAGCTACTGTAAGCCCTGCTCGTTAAAAGCAATAGAATTAGCATGAAACTGAACAAACTGATTACTGCATCAGTTTGTTCATTAAATCCAGACCAGGTCTGACCGTGGTTTAAAAACCGGAACAATAAAATTTTTGAGTTCGGCCAATTTTCCTTTTTTTTTTATGACTGTTATTAACCAGTTGGTAATGCCATGCAAGATTTTTTATTTTAAATCTTCAGTTATTGCATCTTGTAGTTTAATTTTTAAAATGTTTGTTTTTACAGTTGCTCGGAATGATATTTGCCTGGTGTCTGGCGAGAGCCATCAAAAAAGAATATGAAGGAGTGTAAATTTGCTTTTTTCTCTCCCACTCAATTTTTTTTTTCTGCCAATACAAACGAGATTGTGTTTTTGAAATGTAATTTTTTTTCTCTCGCTGTTTAAGGTGCTTCAGGAACACGAGACTGTGTATAAGTTTTGTAAATTTTACATGAGTGGACTTTTTTTTTTTAAATGGTTATGTTAACATGTGCAGCCAGTTGGTAATCAGTTCATTATTATCTGTAAATGTATATTTTCTATTTTTTTAATGCTGATACAATTCTGTTGGCTTAATATAGTTTGGTTACCCTTCAGAGATGTTCAAAATGTTTCATTACTTCTGGTTGCGGTCCGAATCTGTTTTTTCATCCAGAAGTTTCATCCTTGCCACCTTCCAAGTTCAAAATTTTCTTCCCAATAGCAGTAAATGCAGTGCCTTTTGGAAAAACTAGGTACATATGCAACCCTTTTCTGTACACGAGACCAGTCCAGTGTTGTACTTATACCAGTCGATTCTCTGTACATTGGGATTTTATGTATCCATATATTATTCCGCCACTTCCGTTACTTTTAGCCAGTGATATCTCTGACTATCAAATCGCCAGTTTTACTTATGGGGAGCCTTACTTCCGTATAAGAGGTATTTAACGATTTATATGTACATACATCTGCTCAAAAAAAACCAAAGTGCACCTGTTCTATAACCACATTTTAATAACTATAATTCTTTCTCGCTATCATTCTGCATTGTTATTGCTTTTCTTTTTCGCCCATAATGAAACGGCCCAAGAATATTGCACAATTATATAATATAAATGTATATTTGCATCTTTGTCCATTTGTACTGGGAAGATGGGGAAAATGTTAATCGTTGATGATAGGCTTGTGTAAAATCGCAGTCTATTTTTAACATGCCAAATAAAAGTATTAAAACGCTAATTGCGAGGAAGTCTGATACTCATCTGGGACTGATTTTTATTTTTAAGCATTTTACCGAAATGTGTTTTGTGATTTATTGGACTGAAAATAACGGCTTTTAGTGCTTTTAAGAGGGTTCCTTCTATTTTATTTTGACACCTTTTTCTCCTCCTTCTTGTGCCCAATTAAAATTTTATGGCTTGGATTTTTGATGTTTATTTAAAAAAAACCAGTGAACAAAAAAAATTCCCGCAAGCCCTCCACGTGTGAATGTATACACAAGCATCAATGTACTTATTTCATAGTTGTTTGTAAGTAAAAAAACATCTGTATTCATAGTGTTTGTAAGATACGTATATTATTCATCATATGCGTATATTCTTGAAAGTTGATCGGAATGTAAAAGGTAATAAAGGTAAATTTCTGTAAGTTCTTTTTTCCCATATCTGTCTTGGTTTTTATTTTATTTACTCTATTTTGTTTGGCTGAGACCTATACAAGAGGATGTGGAAGTTATGTATATGATTGATGCAGGAAAATTCTGAAATTGCAGTACAATCTATGGGGCTCCCACTCGTCCTAGTTTCTCGGTTTTGTCTTACTTTCTAGTTTTTGTCCTATTTTTTTTACCAAATCCTATCGACAAATTTGTGTAATTGATTTTAATTGAACAGGAAATCATTGATATATTGCCAAATATTATAAATGTTAAATGCAATTAATGATTATGCCAAAGTATATTTTATCATTTTTAAGGTTATTTGGGAGGGGGGGGGGGTGGTTGTATGTGGACCATTTGGTTGATTAAATTTGAGGGTTCAACTAGTAGTCATTAAAAACTTCTGTCTGGATGGGAAAAATAATTTTGTATTTATTGCTTCATGGTCTTGGACAGTAACTAACATTCATCATTTAAAATTACGGTGCAAATAGGTGAAACAACAGTTTGCATTTCAAAGAAGTTGGATACATAGGCCTATTCTAGATTTCTGATGCTACCCAATAGCATTCAGTTGTCTTCTGTATTTTTAAGGCATAAACAATATTTACAATGCTCAGCGAAGAGCTAGAAATAGAAGTGCTTCGTTTGTCAAAAATGGTTACACTGGCATTGAGCAGTAAAATGTGAACAAATCCCTTTAAAAAATTATGGACAACGCTGTAAAACTATCTGGTTCACCTTGCCTTATTTATATCGGATCTTGTAATCTACACATTTTGCACACTGTGCTTTTGAAAGTGGTCTCGAAGGAGCGTCATCTTAAAAAACGTATGTCTTCAAAATTTGCTGTGCATTGCCGAAGAGTCTGCAAGCTCTGCACTTTGGAAGACTCCAAAAAAGAATGTAATATGATTATATGAGGGGGGAGAGAGAGAGCAAAGAATTATCTGTGGTTGATAGTGTACTGTTTTGTTAAAAATTGGTTTTGTAACCGTCATTTATCATTTTGCTTTGGATTGAGTCAATCTTATAGGAAACTGAAATAGTGCTATGAAAAAAAATTAAAAATTAAATTTTTTTAATTTGAAATTTTTTTCAAAAAATAATTTTATTTTAGGGATTTTTTCATTATGCTATGATTATGTTGTCTGAGGGGGGGGGGGTGTTACCCTCCCCCATCCTACTTTTTAGTCCTGTGTTTTCCTACTTTTTCTCATTTCTTGAGTGGGAGTCCTGAATCTTATATATAAATGTGAAAGTATGTATGCTCTTTATACAAATCTACAGTTTTAGACCGATCGTCGCCAGATTTTGCATATATACCAAACAGGTCCGGGATTGAACTGTAGGCTACTTTAAAAGTTCGTCAGAGCTGGGCAAATGCCCGAAATGGGCAAAAAACTGTTGGGCAACAATGGTTTCGTGGCCTGAACAATCACTTTCGGAATGTTTACTTTGGTTACCAACAATGTGTTTCAGACGGGAATATATGCCTTTACAATGGTTTGTCACACCTTTAATTCTGTTATTGTAACAGTTTATTTATTTATAACGGTTTGTCACATTTCCAGTCCTCCCAGTAATTGAAGAAAACCCGGGAAGTGCGCTGGGTATTTCTGCTAGCCTATATACAGGGTATCCTGTAAGTGCTAATGTGGCCTTTATCTTATCAACCGCCCATTGTAGAGGTATAGTTTCAAATTAAAAATGCTTAAAAGGCGTTTGAATAATATTTGCTGCACAAACTGGACGTATGACGTCGCTAACAAGAGGACAATAATTACGATGACAAAATTGGGAATAAAAATGTTTAACGCCAGCTGATGAACTCAATGCTTGCCTTAAATCATCAACACTCTGGCACAAAGTTAAAAAAACTATCATTATCCACTAACATGCGAGTTCAACTGAAAAATGACTCGGCACTGCTATAATTTTCACGTCAGTTGATCAAACTTGGCAATGGAACAATTCCCGTAGAGACCTAAGCACTGGACTCATTACATTCCCAAATGGATTTTACTATTTTTTAAACTCGGTTCAAGAACTTGCAGACAAAGTCTTCCCAAACATTGAACAAAATCACAGAAACCACGAGTGGCTTTGTGAGAAAGCAATTCTGCCATCAAAAAATGACAGTATGAACAAGATCAACGAAAAAATCCTAAAAATTATTCCGGGAGACTCCACATCTTACAAATAGGTTGACACAGAGCAGACAGTTCTGTATTCTGCAGAATTTCTGAACTCTGGATATTCCGGGTGTGCCAGCACACAATTTGGCCCTCAATGTCGGAGCACCTATAATGCTTTTAAGAAATTTGGAGACACCGAGACTCTGCCTGAAGAAATTGCCCAATTACATCATTGAACACTGATTCTAACTGGATGTGTCAAAGGAGAAGACGTCTTCATTTCACGTATCCCAATTATCACTGAAGAAATGCCATTCACTTTCAAGTGATTACAGTTCCCGATTCGTTTAACTTTTGGCATGACAATCAACAAAGCGCAAGGCCAGTCGTTAGCAGTGGCAGGTATCAACCTACTTGAGCCCTGTATTTCTCACGGACAGCTTTTAGTTGCCTATTCGCGTGTTTGTAATCCCAAAAATTTGTACATCTACACACCAGAGGGAAAAACAAAAAATATTGTGTATCCACAAGCGATTGCTTCAAGTTTTTAATTAAAATATTTAAAAACAAAAGTAATTTTTTCTTACTTGATGCAGAAATTTTTTTGATTAAGAATTAATAAGCTATATATACGTATATAAATTTTTTACGGGGCGGGCAACGTCGCCGGGTATCAGCTAGTCTATAATATTTGGTGGTAGGTTGTTTCAGTCGATAAGAGTTCTTGGGAGAGAGATATAGAAGAAAAGTTCTTGATCTCTAACATAGAACAGCGTGTAACAAAATTTCAAGTTAGCAATGTAGTGGTTGAAAAGTACAGTAGATGCCAGTCTTTATTTTTTAAAAGGTGGCATGATGGGCATGTGCCAGTACGCATGGCCTCGTACTTACCTTCGGTTATACACTCAAATAATAATGGTATACTAAACGTGTTGCATTTAGTCTAATGAAATGAAAAAATGAGATGGTTCAATTAATTTTGTGAAAAACCACTTGCAGGATTTTCTGTGGTTGTTGAAAGTCATGCTCTAGATGTAATCTGACATATGCTGGTCTCTCGCCTACCTTTTATTTCTGTTCCTTTGCTATCACATCTTAATGAAACATCTTCCCTCATTAAAATGGCCCCGATGGTCTGGGAATTTGTCCTAGCAATAATGAATTCTCCAGGGAAGCTTGTTACAAAGTTTGGCAATTATTTGTTTAAAATTGGAGCAGGGTATATGCGATTTAAAACACTATTTTTAAATCGCAAAATTTAAATTTCATGTTTCCTCTACATAACTTTAATGATATTGAAGTAAAAATAACGTGGCATGGTATTGATATGTTTTTATTATGTTTTTCATGGGTTGATATGGTTATTGATATGTGGCAAAGTTCTTAATTAAGAGAAGTATAGATCTTTGGGGTAAATATAGACTTAATCCGTAGATACAGTGCAGAAAGAAAGCTGCTGTATATTTCTCTAGATTTTGTGCATGGAAAAAATGCAGAAAAATATAGGGAGCTAAACTTATATCACTTAGCTAAATTGCACAAAGTATTCTCAATTCTTTAGTATATGGCACTAGGGTTCTCCCGATGAAAAAACAGCGAAATTATTTTTTGTATGAAGCCTTGAGTTCTATGCCCTAATTGCTTATTCAAAGTAATAGATGTACCAACATAAGCATCGTTGGACTTCGGACATTTTATTGAAATTTTGAATTTGATCCTTTTTTTTTTTACCAAAACGCATTAAATCTGTGAAATGTGTAAATTAATGTGTCAGAAACACGTCATATTAAATGCATCCATAAATTCTGCAAGAAAGAATCTTGCTAATGGAATGCTTTTATTTAGTTGATACTGAATGGGGCTTTCATTGTACATCAAGTAAATCGAGAAACCTGCATCATATGCATGATACTGAGTTGTCATCAGGCATTCACTTTAATGGGGAGGCGGGGGGCTCACGTAAAAAAAATTCTCTTGGAGAAAAATGCCAATCCATGAAGTTAATTCAGGCTCAATGACCTTTCGTGTTACTCAAACAGATTTTTTGGTGTTCATATTTTTTGCATGTAGTTCATTTGTAGTTTCTTCGTTAATGCCGAATTACATTTGAGAGATTAAGGAGAAAAAAAATTGCTAGGTGATATGAAAATATGCATTCTTAATGATTAACAAGATTTGTTTTAATCCTAGATAACAACACATTCGTCTAATAGACTTCCTAAAGCCTCCGTCCCACAAGAGTGGGCTAGGGGACCATTGGTAAGATAATTAAAGATAATAAAAGTCTTTGTTGAACATAACCGCAAAAACCACAGCCGGCGTGAAGCAATCCCTACTTGTTCAGTTATTCACAAAGGAAGACGCTTGTTCCGCTGCCTTTGTATTGAAAGCCATAAAAATTATTGCTTCCCTGAGGCGACAGCGAATCCTGACAAAGACTTTAACTTTAATTATCTTACCAATGGTCCCCTAGCCCACTCTTGTGGGACGGGGGCATAATTGATTAGATACAGAGTAACACTGATTTAAGTCATCTATGGTTAATTGTTAAGCAGTCAGTTAAGTAAAAAAAATTGGATTTTTTTTTTCCCCACACCCTGAATCAGTAATTTTATTGTGAACGGTCAGAATTTTTTTCAAAAAAGAAGTCCTTTTTTTTTTGGTTTTCTATAAAAGTTTATTCGCACCAACTTTAACATGAAATAAAGAGAACGTTTACATCCAAGGCAACAAGAATAAAGTTCTTTTTTTAGAATATTTTTTCTTCCAAATAGCACAAAAGCTAGTTAGAGACACGAAGCTGGTCGTTCACTTTAATTGTCGTGAACATGTAATAATAATTTTTCAACAATGAGAAAAAATATCTTGAAGGTGGGATAATAGAGCTAAATATTTTATATAAAAAGAAAACATACAATGTATAGACATGGTTTTTTTTTTATCACTCGAAACATCTTGATCATCTCCTTCATGAAGCAGATAACATACACACGCAACAACACACATACAACGAGAATCAATAGTTCTTTTGAAACATTTGGAAAGTAGACTGGCCCGCAGTTAAAAAATATGAACCATACAAAGCCTTCGGCGGCGCTGGTAGAATAATTACATTCATGGAGATCATTCGCTAAAATTCTCTCGGATAACATAGAAGTGCATTGAGCATGCTTTACAGTCAGTAGTGGAATTGGCCGTGGGATCTATAATTTGTATAGAGTTTTCGATCATTTGAATTGAACCTTTTAAATAGTTAGTGTGTGATTATGTGTATTCGCAAATGTAGCGGAACAAATTACTAATAAACATGTAGCTTAAATACTGTATATCATTATAAGGAAAACATTTAAGTTAATGTGGAAGAATGTTAAATATATCCGTTACCTTCATTAATTGAACGTGTAATATTGACAATATCGTTTCTATCATGATTAATATAATAGGGTAAAACACAGTGGATTATTTGTCATATTTAGTAATTATGTGTCGATTTCGTGTTTGTCCAAAAGTTGTCATATCGCTCCATTATATCTGTATTTTTGCTTGATGCTGTCACAGAATTTTTACTTTCTAGTAATTTTAAGTTGAATTTCACTTGCTTCCAGTTTGGGAGATGGCAACATTCGGAACAAAAGACACACCTCAGATATTAGAAGACGGGTCCATAAATAAGGGAGGGTGGTTCCAAATTAGGAAGGACGCAAACTCTTTTTCCATAAAAATTATAGTGAAGGGACACTCCCAAAACGAGTACTGGTCCCGGAGGACATTGTAAGTTTTTGTTTCTATTTACAGCCCCGTTAGGAGACCTACATATATATGTGTGTGATACTTTCCACCATGCACCAATTAATTTGAAATTTTTCGGTGGAATGTTTATGAGGTGCATAAGTGGTTTAATCCATTAAACAGCCTAGATAGCAAGTATGTGTGTTTTAGAGGCTTTTGTGAACCGTGGGGAAGAAGATGAAAGCTCTTGTCAGAGGTGGAAACTAGAAAGATAGGTCCAAGTCCCTTTGGAGGGTAAGGGTAAAAGGAAGAAAGTTAAAACTTGAACATTTCAAGAAATATCCGAGTGTTAAAGGGGGGTTTATGATAGTATTCAAACACTCAGGTTTTGCAATGATAAACGTCAACACAGTCACATCGATAATAAGGCAATAAATAGCTTTTACCAGTTATATACAATTAGTAATTTAAAGTTATAAATAATTTGTGTCATTTTGTGGATGGAATTGGGGCTGGCGAGAACGCATAGTTAATTCTGTGTTTTCTCAATCAGGAATATTTTACTACGAATTATCAATTTCTAGCTAGGCATTTTGTGTGACACCCATGATCTATTTTTTCCGTTTCTATGCTACATCTAGTGCAGAGCTTGACTGATGTCAGTCGCCATGGTGACGGAAAATTGCAGGCTCCAAGACCAATTTATTAGAGACTGCAATTTTCCATGATAGCCAGCTCTGTCAAAGGAAAATAAACTTGGCTCCTAAAATATTCAGTTGGCGCCCTGATCTAGTGGCAATTCTGTTGGTAGGAATCAACAATTACAAAATGAAGATGACAACTTATCCACAGATTACGGAACGAAATGTTTTTCCAAACAATACATGATATTATTTGAACTGGGCAAGGCATTTTGCCCGTTATGGCTCTTGAATTTGGGTCTTGTTAGTGTTAAACCTATTAAATTTTATGAAAATCGGATTCACATTGTGCTTTCAGAAGTTTTTCCAACTGTTTCAGCAGGAATTCACGGAACTTAAATCAAAAGAGCATTGTTCCTGGTAGTGAGGGAAAGCTACTAAACCTAAATATCTGTTGGATTTCAGCATTTCATTAAATGCCATCGCAAAAAATGTTTAAGGTTATTTAAATTTAGATTCTCGCACGAAATACCTGTAATTGACAACGATTACTTTGTGGTGTATTAGTTCATCAAATACAACCGAATGCTAATAGATTTAAGTGTGAGAAGCGAAAAAACATTGAAGGAAATTCAGGGAGGAACGAATTATTGTTTCTGGAATGTGTAAAAGGTGTTATAATAAACATGCTCAAACGTTATCCGGAATGTGCATAAGTGGAAACAACGAATAATAATAAAAACAACTCTCAATTTCAACTAATGATTGTAATCTAAAAAAAACAACAAAAACAAATCGTACTACAATGAACGAGAAAAAACAAAGAAATAAAAACGACTAGTCTCACATATGATTACAACACATTTAAATACAGAGTCTGGGACTCTACATTTCAGGACGTGCTTTTGCAGGGATAAAAAAAGCACAAAACTATCTATAAACACAAGCATAAAGATAATCATATATATATATATATATAACTTCCATGATAATTCTTTGAAATGCGTTAAACACATGGTATAATCCTTTAAAGCTTATATGACACAAGACTAAGATGAATCTCTCTTACTCTAAAAACATTATGGGAGATAAATTAAAGGCGAATCACACATTAATCTCTATCGGCAACCTAGTATTTGAGAAGACCTAAATTTCAAACATTTTTGTTTCAATGGCGAATTTATCAACATTTGGATCCCTGCGGCTAAAATACAGTAAATGATGGCGATTTCTCAAAATGTTATCCAATGTATTGATTCTTTTTTAAAATATTGGATATCGCTATAGATTATGGAAAACAAACACGGCCCTAACAATTTTTTAGCAATAAGTTGCATAATTCTCCAGTACAAATAGGCCATTTTATCAGTTTTCAGATAGATACGACTTATGTTGTTATCCAGACATTATAAAACACTCGTACGGCCTTCCGAGCACAAGATGAGACTTGGCTGTGATGTTACACCATGTGGGACGATTTTATTGTTTTCTGAAAGAGAATCCAAATGTGCAAGCTTAATTGCTGGCGAGTGATTCTCGATGTCCAATCGCTTTACCTGGAAGAAAAGAATAGAATCGTGCGACCTGATGTAGCCGAGTCTCATCCTGTGTTTGGTGGACTAATTTTTTGTCAGCTAACTGTTACGGTCCATTCAGGGGTACTGATAAAAAAATCGCTATGGAAGCAAGTTAGACATCACTTTCTGGACAATGATCCTGAAGTGTGGAATTTTCGTCAAAATGCAGGCAGAGAAAGCTTACAAAACTGTTCAAGCAGAGCTGTAGCATGCTTTTTCGGGGCCCCGAGCAGACTTATCCTTACGGGGGGCTCTTGAAAAGGTTTTTTATTATGCAAAAAAATAAATGTAATTTTTTTTGGAGCCCCCAATTCGCATGTGGATTAGACAATTGCTCTTATATTGGGTTGATGCATGTACATTCGACAAATTTTTTCTGGTTTTTTTCAGCCACCTAATCATACATTTTACCTATTGCAGCTGTTGGCAGAATTACAAAGGTTGCGAATACAACCATTTTGTAAAAAAAAATTATGGCTAATTAACACTGAAAAGCAATTGAATGAAAATAATTTTGATGGAGCCCGCAGGCCATTAAGCTATACTGGTGTATATTTAGTGTTGTAAGATCCATTCCAGAAGTAACACTTCTAGTGAAATGGATTTTATATACCATTATAATCGCAAAGTTCGGAAACTTAATAGGGAAGAATGAATGCAAATAGAACCTGTTTATTTTGTTTGTCAAGAAAGTCACATGGGGCAAGATCAGGGAAACAAGCTGGTTGTGCAAGTATCGGAATCTGATGTTTTAACAGATAAACCTGACACCAGCCTACGAATGTTGAAAGCTTGCAGGATTCTGTTAGATGCAAGCAGCCAGGTCTTTGAAAGGCCAAATCACGAGTGCTCTATCAGGATGATGCACCAGCTCACAGATCCCTCCTGGATTACATGTCAAAACATCATATTCCGATACTTCTACAACCAGTTTATTTCTCTCATCTTCCCCCATGTGACTTTTTCCTCGAATAAAGAATCAGCTTAAGGGGCAACACTTCTCAGGTTCAGAAGCAGCGACGAAAACACTGGAGGATGTGACAAAAAAACAAGCTTGGAATCTGCATTTACATCTTTGTATGAAGAATGGCAAAAATGCACAATTGCACAGGCTAGTTACTTCGAAAGAAACACCAAATAAACAAGTTGTGTCTGCATTTATTCTTCCGTAATAAAATAAGTTTCGGAACTTTTTGAACAGTATGATGCAGGCCAGCGAGCTTCATTCAAATTTTGAACCTGGCCTGCAATGGCTGAAAGGTTAAAGAGAGCCCCCTCATAGAATATAATACACTGAGCCATTTTTGTACCAAAGAATTATTTCACTGAGTTATCCAGTCCAATAACGTAGGCCGAAAAAGATGTAGTTTAGTCATATGATACAGAGTAAATATTCATTACTATTTAATCCTATACCAGAGTTTATCGCCAATCATAAACCAAAGAGTAAATTTTGGTCTCTCTTTCACACACTTTTCAAAATACTGGGAAAATTTGGTTCCAATAAATGCTGAACATATGCATAAACAAAAAAGGAATTTTTTTTTTGCATTCAATAACAATAAGCTTCACTAAAACACTTCAACAACTATTTTAGATAATTATAACAACACTGCATGTATTCATATAATGTAAAATATAGACAGGTGTGTAATGAACCATCATCGATTAATAAATAACAATAAATAATCATAATATAGATCTACACTGATGGGTTCATAGACACAATTTCGGACCCCCCCCCTAACTTTTTCGGCTAAACTGTATTTGGCCCCACCCCCGATCAACAAACACTTCTATAATTGGACTCGCATTTGTGCATGGCAGAACAGCTTTGACATTTTCCACGATAGGCTCTTTTTTCATTATGAGGAAATGATTAATCATATATCCTACATGATACAGAATTATCACACATATAACAAATTGATTTACGGATGACTAGTCCTCACCTATACCTATATTTATCAAGGTAATGTGTATTTTACCCGTTTTAACCATCCACAAGACATTTTGTCTGGGCGAATTTACACCACCAGTTTGGCTCGGCTTTTGGAGTCAGTTTGGTTCTCTCATACAATCACATTCTCGTTACTCTTCATATAAAACCATGCGGTTTTCCCTAATAGGTAACTTGTCTCTGTTGTGACGCTGGAGGTGTTGCTTGATTCAATGGAACTCTGTTATTATTGACGTGGAGATGAAGTGTCAGCTAAAGGTGTATTATCTTTGATACAGCCTTCATTTCAGCAGTGCTGGTTTACATTCAGCAGAGTTTATTGGAATTTCATAATGCTCTAGCTAAATGTCATACCAAGAAGCCAAAATATTACGTCAACAGGCCTAGTGTCATGTGGAAAGAATCAAGCCAAAATTTGCCAATTCAGTATCAAAAATATGTGGATGGTTATAATGGAAAACTATTAGTTAATGTAATTAAATATTTAAAATGTCTTTCAAGATTATTATAGCTCGAGACAGCCATATATATTCATATTATTAAAATATGGCAGATAACCTAGTTATATTGAAGGCTATAACGAAAACTATGTTGTGCGAAATCTATGTTGGGACGAGATCAGGAACGTTTCTGTTCAATCTATAAATTCAATTTAACAATATATTCAACTCCGGGAAAGTATATTATACTCGTATAAGAATATATCTCTCGATAACAGAACTTGTGACACTTTCTGTTATCCTATTTTTGGGCCCGATAACTAAATACTTTCATATTAAAACTTTGACTTCGTAGGAAGAAGAAAAAGAAAAGCATTATCCTCTGATTAGATTTGAAACTTTCGCTCATATTTTAAAATTATTTCATCGCCGGGGAAAATAATTTTTGGTTTTTAAGCCTAAGAGATGAGAACATCAGATTTAAGCACAGTCTTCATATAAATGCATTAAATCCTGCACATTATTGCACAGTATTATCACATTGAATTCTGCTCACGCAATTGGTAACAGTTTTAAAACATTCAAAAAACTCTTAGTCATTAATATATTATTTCAATTTGATGAATATAATTATGCATACGTATTAGGGCTTGACAAATCGAAAAAAATACTTAGGCGCCAGTCCAATTTCTTAAGAGCCAAGCATGGTATTTTGCTCAAGGAAAGCAGTCATAAATTAATGTTTTCTCATACTTTTCCCGTATTAAAAGACAGAGCGTAAGGAAATTAGAAAATTGTGTGTTGCCCTCAGACTCAAATTTACAAATTTACTCCAATTTTGCAACCACGTTTGTAAAATTTCAGACACCAATAGCGATTTTCTAGTCGCTGTGGTGACCTGGCACCTGGGATTTGACCAGCCCTGATACATATGTAAGCCAGCAATCATACTTTGGTATAAAAATCATGCTTCTTCTCAGCTATGCAGACTTCTCTTTAAAAATTTAACTCTAGATTAACAGCTCTCGCATCTCAGCCTTTCCCCCCCTTTACAACTCGGAAACTACTACGCGAAAAGAGCGATGAAACATTTCAGTGATTAATTTTCATTTGAATTCTACTTTATGCATTAATGCCTCAAAGTTATCAATGAATCAAAGGTAGTTTCCGTAAACTTTATGGCATGTTCTAATTTTAGTGTTACATTTAAAGGTGGGGTGGGGGGTCTTCAAGTTCAGTTATCTAAAAGTAGGCATCTTCAACCGATTGCTCACCAGCACCCATGAATACTCAATGATTTTGCCTAATTGTACTTGCGAGGTATTGACATACTAGCAAATTGAATGCAAGTTATATTCGAGCATCTGTATAATACTGATTTGAGTCGGAACATACATTATCTGATCATGAGTATCCAGACATTTGAAATTTGGTGGATCTGACCAATTACTATGTAACTGTTTCTCTTGGTATAGACTCAAACCTTTTACTCCTGAGCATCAGTTTGGCATACCATGGCTCCCCACAACTGGGGGGGGGGGGGTGTCAGGATTTTCAATGCAAAGACAATTCATATCCTCCACTCGTACTATAAATTGACTATTGAGGGGGGTGCATGACAAATCTGGCCCGCGGGCCCTGTAGCAAGATGCGAGAGCCATGTGGCAAACCACGTACTTTAACTACTGTGTTATATTGTGGATAACATTTTATGTACAACTCTGCTCTGCTCGCACTGTGGTGACAGTTCAACAAGGGTCATTTTCTGTTTTAGCATGATTTGTCACTAAGGCATACTGCTCATTCTGCATACAATTTTTTTTCTCATGAAATGTGTGCACGCCTTTGGGACGAACCAGAACATTGGCTCCACACGCCAGACCACAAAAGCCGAAAAATCTGTGCCAGTAGCCCCAGTATCTGCTGTTTTCTGTACTATTGTGATCCAAAAATTGATTGCAATTGCCAGTCTTTCCATTGCAGTACAGAAAATGCATCAATTCATTATTAATTTCTTCTATATGGCTGATAACTTGAAACATTGGTGTCTGGATACTCATCATTCTGATAGTGTATGCCTGGTTTCCCCCATTTGCATACTCTTCTTCCGATGATCAACATATATAGATGGTGCTTACGACTCAAAAAAAGGTTGAAGTCCAGTAATTTAATACTAAGAAACTTGGAACCTACAAATTATGGGGGATTCGTTAATTTTTTTTATTCACTCATGTTAACCATGCCAATTTAAATATTCATGTTCTGTAACAATATTTGTTCTAGAATAAAACCCATAGAATTTTGAATACATGTGAAATTATATCTTGTCAGATTTTAACAGTCATTGGTAAACAGTGTTTTTACACTTTTCAGGAAGGGGGACGCAAACTGCTACAATAACAAAGATGACTCTATTAACCAGAATAATACTTTGACCTCTGCATTGTAGAGAGAATGAGACCCCCCTCTGTTCTGTAGGCAAAAAAAGAAAGGAGGGATTGACCGATACTGCCAGAAAACCTCAGCAGGACAGTTCATTTCTAGTCAAGCCAAGGATCCCATAGAAAAACCACCACCGTAGTTTCACATGGCTAAAAAAATCTGACAGTCGGATACAGTTGGCAAAAATGCGATATTCAAATCTACGAGCCTGAAAAACCATCCAAAACCTCTCTCACTCTTATTCAAGCTTAATGATCAATATCTTCTGGTAAAAAATTTTGACAATGAGTTAAAACAGTTTTTTCCCGCAAGCTGAGATTCGAGAGACCTGGCAAAAAAGCTATGACTTATGTTACTATACGTTATCGATTTTCAACAAATAACTATGATATTAGATACTATGTAATATATATATTTCAACGCCTATGACCGAATAATATGCGTGTAAACATGAAAATGCATATATATAATATATAATACAATGTATTTCACATTTTAAAGCACATCAAAGAGTTATCTTTAAATCTGGATTTTTTTTGGTTTCTCAAATCAAATCCAAGGGTGGACTCTCCTCAGGGTGCGAAAGAGAGGGGTCGTGCAGAGGGGTCATGCCCTCATTCCACGCAGAACTTCAGACTTGGCGCGGAATGTGCACACCTTTCCCCGGACTCGGCACAGGGTCTTGTGCGATTGAATCGGGTTTTATCTGCACTTGTCCCTCTTTGAATACATGGGTAACAAGGTAGATCTTTCTCTCTGTCTGTCTTTCAAAGGGTGGGGGAAATGATGAAATTTCCATTCGAAACAATCTATGGTCAATTTTTGCCGACTAGTTACCATAGAACGAGGGTGAGTTCTTTTCGCACCCTGTCAGCCACCCTGAAGCCAATCAAGACAATTAGATCAGGCCAAATACTTTTTTTCCCAGCTTTCATCACGAGCAAAACATTTTTTTCGGGAGAAGTTGGTAGAAGGGAGATGTTAAAGATGGGAAGGGACTAGAATGGCAAGCTCGACACAAACATGTTCTCGATCTGGGGCGGTGCAGGAACGAGGTCCTCCAATTTTAAGTAGAAAATCCTTTGCAGGCCTTGCATGCTGATTGTCCTTAATTCCGGCAACTGGGTTAGTATGCGAGAGAAGTAGTGGCGCTTCTTCTGTGCCTCACTGTTGTAAGTGACGTGGTCCCGCAGCGAACTTATGATTTTCATCTGCAATGCCTCGACTCTCTGCGGCTCTTTAAGACCATGGCGTTCTAGGAACAAAAATAGAAGGAAAACATTTGTAGGTGATGGTCGACACTCATTTGTTTCTTCTTTACAAATGTATCTCTCATTTGAAACATCTATGTTAAAATCTACCAGGACATTATGAAATTGGTTGTAAAAAAAGCCAATATGGTAATTAATTATAAGGGTGGATCAAATGAAAACGGAAGAATTGTTATAATTTGGTTTATTTTTGTGGGATTGTGGTGTACAGGTAAAGCAAGATATAAGGAAGGCAACCACTACTATGGAACTGGTAGTCATGTGGAATCACATGATATGTGCTGATGGTCCACCGAAAAGTATCGACCAACAGGCGATTATTTTTGTTTTGTTTCTGCATCCATACAATGTTTAGGAGTGAAGAAGAACAATATGGTGTTATTCATTTTTTAGTAGCAAAAGAAGTTTGATGTCGTGAAGTGCATCGGCTAACGAAGTATATAGAGAACATGCATTATCACTGATTTGTGTGCAGGACTGGAACAAGCATTTCCGCGAGGGATGGGAATCTGAATGATATGTGTCAGTCACCTTGTCATCACGGATGCTTTGGTAAAAGAAGTTGACCAGATAATACCTCCCCCCCCCAAACAGACGACACACAATAAGAAATATCAGCAAGAAGGTGGGAGTGTGTTTTGGTTTCATTAATGCCATCATTGTAGAGAAACTCCACTACAGGAAAGGGAGGGAACAGCGGGAAAATCTTGTGCCAGTCCTGCACACGAGTCAATGACAGTGCATGTTTGCCGTACACTGCCTTTGTTCACCTATGCATTTCGTGAATTGAGGTTGAAAAAAACAACCAATTGCCTGTTGGACATTACTGTCAGCCATATCAGGTGATTCTGCGTGACTACATTGGGGAAGTCTATTCTGCAGTAGGGGGGGGGGTTGCTTTCCTTATATCTTGCTCTACCTCTATGCAAACTGTTTCTACACTCATACAAAAAATAAACCAAATTACAACAACTGTTCCGTTTTCATTTGATCCACCCTCAGTTTTCTCTCGGGTAGAATGGGTGTGTTGGATTATACAGTTGAATCCTGTTATAGCAAACTCTAAGAGACAGGAGAAATCGCTTCGTTAAATTGAAATTTCGTTATAAAGGAATTCTGTGTTTTTACATTGTTCTCATGTGAACTTATCTGAAGGATTAGAAAAGTGTTCGTTAAAACGAGAATTTCGCTATAACGTATTCGACTGTACAACATTTCTTGTCAATAACAAAAAATATTCACCATGAAATTTCAGGATAGAGTTTCTATAGCAAAAACACTGATCGCTTTCTCTTCTGTGATACATAATTACTGTTTCTCACAAATTGCATTCCTTTCCCCCCTGCACCACCATTACTGTTGGAGATACAGGGTAACATAGGAGGGAGGGAGATAGCTCTGTTAAGCAGTGGTTCTTAACCAGGGATCCTGGAGAGGTTTCATGGGGGGGGGGGTCTATAAGCACGGCTCTCTTAAGAGCATCACAGATCAGGCCAACTGATTTTTCTGAGGCCCTACCTGGCAAATTTTTGAGAATTCCTACCAGTTCTCATTTTTGTGAGGCCCCCTATTCTCTTGAGGGCCTCTGTGCCATGCCCAGGTGGGCCCATGTATTAAGACAGCACTGTCAGTGAGCTTGGATAAGAAAATAAATTATTTTAACATTATGTGCTGAATATTATTCTGTAAAGGTACCAGCATTCATCTCATTGGCACCAAGGATTTGTGAAATACAAAAGGTTAAGAACGCCTTGCTTAAAAGTCTATCTCAGAGCTCATGGCCCCTTCCAAAAAAATTTCAAAGATAACATCCACTACAAAATCTATCAGTTCATAAGTCCAGATATTCTTATTCTGCAATCAAGATAACATTACACAATGGGTTGGTTTTGAAAGATCTTTCTTCTTCTTATTGGGTCCATTTGGTCCAAGATTGAAATATGTTTATCCAGTAATATAAACACTGGAAATGTTATCATGTGTATCCCAGTGTCACATTCCCTTTACCACACAACAAGTTACGAAACATTTTTCCAAAAATTTGTTTATAGTGACAGAAAAACATTTCTGATATTCAATCTCTGCTCATCAGTAACAAAAAGAAAGGAAAAAAAAAAAAACAACATGCACAAATGTCATAGACTAGGAATTTCTCTGCCCGAAATCCAGACAGATAAAAACAGTCTAGTCAAACACCAAGCAGATAAGAAGTGTCTAGAAAAAACCTTCCTAACCATTATGTTACTGGATGCTTGTCACTGAAGTCTCAATAACAAGCTAATGATCAGTCACTGTAACAGCTGAGCCATGATAAACAAAGAGGCACATCTTCCCTTCCTTCTCTCCCCCCCCCCCACTTCCTTTTTCCTCTAGCACAATCCAAACAGTTATGCAACACTGTCTGCTCTTTTTCCCATTTTGTCTGGGCTTCAGATAATGCTGACTGTGTTCCTATGGCTCTATGCCAATGTTTCCAGAACTTGTATCGCCCAGACATCACCTTCCCGAGGGTACTTTGGGCTATTCAGAGGGTACAGCAGAAATCAGCATGGCAAAAAAACCTTAAGTAATAAATAAAGGCAAAACATTAATGACCCATTAATTATTTATGATGCAATATCCAAGGAGATTGTGCAAGCTTCTTACTCATTTCTATGGGATACCTTCCACATATTTCTAGGGATATAAATGTCATAGATGTATTTTTAGACGGATGCAAGTTTCCCACACATACCCACGGTCTCCTATACACATACTCCCCCATTGCTATGTCAGTCTCCCCATGCATATCTATAGCTGTGCAAGCCTCCTACACATACTCAAGGCTACTCAAGTCTCCTACACATACTCAAGGCTACTCAAGGCTACTCAAGTCTCCTACACATACTCAAGGCTACTCAAGTCTCCAACACATAACACAGGGTGATGTATGTCTCCCAAACATACCCAGACTATGCAAGTCTCCTATAATATTCCCTCACAACTACACCAGTCTCCCATACACATACCGACCATTGATAAGAGGTCTCCTGTTTACATTGCTTGCATAGTCCTGGGTCTACCAAGTCTCTTATACACACTCCCCACCGATGGCTGCATAAGTCTCCTACACCAGGGCTATGCAAGTCTCATGCATACCCATATCCCCATTGCTATTCCAGTTTCCCCACATACACCCAGAATTATGCAAATCTCCTACACATACCTAAGACTGTATAAATGTCCTACACATACCCAGAGCTGTGCATGTGTCCTGCACATACTCCCCTCTATCACTATGTCAGTCTTCCCTGTATATCCATAGCTATGCAAACCTTCTCACACATACACAGGGCAATGCAAGTCTTCCAAACATAACCACGGTTACGCAAGTCTCCCATACACATACCCTCCCTCTACAGCTACACCCGTTTATTATACACATACCAACCATTGCTATGCAAGTCTCAGTGAAGGGAATATGTATAGGAGACTTGCATAGTAGTGGTGACAGGACACAGATTTCCTCTAAAAAAATTTCATAATTTGAAAGATATTGATAAATGATGCTTACCTGTGACCAAAGTCAGTGCACAGAGACAAGCAAATGCCGAAATATCAATCTCCATGGCATGAAGGCTGTTGGAAAATTTCAGGATGGCACTCAACCAATCGCTGAAGATCTGCTGACACTGGCCCTGAGATAAGACTACTCCATTACAGAAAGTGTACTTATCGTCATTTGGTTGGATTCTATGGTACGAGGAATATGGATAACGTTTAAAAAATTAATCTTGAATACGCATATATTCCATGAAAAAAATAGTTCTTTAACACATCAGAATTATATTCACTTTATGCGATAGAAACCATCGATAATTTGTAGAATCTAATGCAATGAAACATACCTATACGCTAAACGAAGTGAAAACAGCTCCAAGCTGGCAGATTGAAACAGAAGTTCCTGGTCATCTTTATCGAGTTCAGTGAACCCGGGAATTTTCTCAGCAAACTGGCGAATAACATCAATGGAGGTGGTCAGGAGATTGTAGAATAGCTGGACACGATCTGCCTCAGTTGTAGGCGTATCCCTGTCACTCGGTTCCTTATACTGCATAGGAAACAAGAAAGAAACCCATCTTGAAAATATATTCCCAGCTATAGAGCAATGAAGAATGAAATATAATAGCGCCATATACACATTGAAGGTAATCCTAAATAAACTAAATCTATTGTCAGAGATTTGATGGCAATCATTGGGAAAATTTTGATTTGTGGGATTTTCATACTTTCATCGTGATTAAAGTCTCAGTTGGAGACATTTGATAATGATTTGATCAACATCTGATGGTGATAAAAACTGTCGTTATAGACCCTGATCTAATGAACACCCCCCCCCCCACATGGCAAAATATTGACCCAGATTCATAATGACGAAAGATATTAATACATGCTCGAAAAATGAATGTGCGAAATCACTGAAAATAGAGGTATATAACACTTGAAATATCAGGGATGTTCAATGTCATTAAATGGAAAAAGCAATGAACATCATTATTAACAAATTGCCCTAAATCATACATGTTCAACATTTATCAGACACATGACAAATGGGTTCTGCAAAGCCGAATCTATTCTGAATATCTCACTACTTAGGACTAGCAGGTCTCCCACACATACCCAGGACTATTCAAGTCTCCCACACATACCCAATGTGATGCAAGTCTTGTGACATCTGCATTGCTATTCGTTTCCTACCCAGGGCTATGCAAGTCTTTATGCAAATGGTTATGCAAGTCTTCTACACCCATATCCCTATTGCTATTTCAGTCTCCCACACACACACCCATGGCTTTGCAAGTCTCCTATGTATACCCAGGGCTATTAAGTCTTGCTATACCCTGAGTCACTTGTATAAATATCCATGGTTATGTAATCTATGTATCTGAAATTGTAGATAGGCCTCAACTGGGGGTGGGGAGGGGGGCCACCAGGTCTGATGCCCTGGGCGTTAGAGCAGAAGGGGCACTGAATTCACCCTTTAACTGCTTCTTCTACATGACAAAGGGTGCCAAAAGATTGGTTTGCCCCACGTGACAAAGTATCTAGTTGTGGCCGTGATTGTGGATCTAACAAGGGTTTGTTCTATAAAAAACAATCACTTATATTATTGTTATTTGAAATATTAATTATGACATCCAATTCAAAATTCTGAGCAACCTAAGTGGCCAATAACAAGATCCTTCAAGCGGCCTCTGTTCGTCAAAAGAAACCTGATTCGAGAACTTTTTTTTAACTTGACCAAGTGTCATAAGTTAACCTCAATTTGTAGTCAGGAGTCTCTTTGAATAGTTTGTAAGCACAGAATCAATACATCTCATTATCGAATATTTTTCAGCTTCCACCCCCTTCTTCCAAAATGATTGCTTTCTTACCACCCCCTATAAGAACTGAAAAAGTGGTAAATTTTGAGGTTGGGGGGTGACCGAGAAAAAGGGTGAAATATTTTGCTGCACAGGGATGCAAGAGAAAATCATCCTAAATACAGTCCAGTGCATAGGTGGGTACAGAGGGATACTGCTTCCCAAAAAATTTGTATTATTTGCATAAGCAAGAGGGTTTAGAAGGAAAATCCTCTACCCCCACTATCGTTCACTATACACACCTTCAGTGATCGCCCCTCACATTTGAATAGCCAGTATCTGTTTATGGTCCATTGCACAAGTGACAATGTTGGGACCCGATTTTCTGCATAGCCCATGAATTTATTTCGCTATACTAGCCTAACTTAGTGTTTCTTTAATTGGGTGATATTGAGTCCTCCCTGAAGGGCAGTGGAACCCACATGGTAACGAAAGCTGAAGCTACGATAGGAGTAAATAAAGTAAGTTTGAAAAACTCTGGATTAAAAACCAAATTGTAACCCCCCCCCCCCCACACACACACAAGGACAGGTCTGATAGGGTTCCAGCCCTAGGACAATTACCCACATTTTTTTTCCATGCTATAAATTCATTGTAATAAAAGGGCCTGTGAAAAGTCTGGCTTGGGGGAAAGGCACCAAAGATCCCAGCCTTGGGGCCCTGGTCTATGATGTGGGCACTCCCTCCCTTCTTCAAGTCAGTCCAAATCACACATGGGCGAGTCACATGGATTCGTAATTGAAATTTTTTTCTCACAAGAATCAAATGTTTTTTTCACATTTTGTGTTACCCGATTCCTCTCTAAATACTGATAGTGCCTTAATGCATAGGCGCAGCTTAACTAGTACCACTAAATTGCATAATGAGGAAGGGGGCATTACCATTTTTTCGAGGTAATGTGATCTAGTAGTACTAAGATTTTTCAGAGTGAAATGAAATTGTTAGGCAAATACTTCCGGGACCCAGGGCCGTCTTAAGAGTATCATGGGGGCCTTGGGCCAAGTGGTTTTTCGGAGGCCCAACCTGGTAAATCCTAGAAAATTTCAACCGGATCTTATTTTTGTGAGGCCCCCGGGCCGTGCCCATGCGTTAAGACGTCACTGAGGGGGAACCCCCCCCCCCCGGGAATATCACTTGGCCCAGGGGGGGGGGGGTCCACGATGCTGTTGAGACGGCTCTGAATACTGCACCATGTAAATCGATTGCTATGTAAATTGAATATTTATTATATATGGAATTAATAATGAATTAACTCACCAAGGAATAGTCGAGGTTGGCAATGTCCGGAGTCGTGTCGACGTGAGCTCTGACTAGAGCGGTGACTGTGCTCACCGGAGGAGACGGTGGCGATTCCTGGGGCGACTTCGGTTTCGACGGGAGTCGCCCCCGACGTCCCTTCAGGCTGTCCGTCCTGACAACTGAAAATAACGAAAGACAACGACGACCATCAAATTTTAGACCAACGCTAACCATGCTTAAGACGTAGTCGCTCGTTCGTCGTCTGCTTGCGACATTTACACAAAAAATCAGACACAACAACAAAAAAACATCTGTATGAAACTGCGCAGTATTTCCGGAAAGAGAGATCGTTCGGGTGGTGGCGTCATCTAGGAGAGATCGGGCAAAGCAGTAACGGGAGCGATCTCATTTTTCAATATTTGAGCCCTTTTCCGTCACAGCCTTTGATTATTTTAGAAATCTCGCAGTGTCAAAAGCCGATCTGGAGGAAATTCGGTGGCACCCCGAATTGCCGTGACGCATTGCAGATTAGGAACCACAATTCCTGGGAATTGATCCCGGATTAGGCACTGGGGGGTACATGGCAGTATCATCTTAACGCATGGCCCTACCCATGCCCCCCCCCCCCCACAAGGGGTGGGCTGACAAGGCTCCAGCCCTGGGGGCCCTGGAGGATTTTAATCATTTTTTGTTTTCTCACGCTGTAAATTCATCATAAAGGGTGCCCCATGAAAGATCCCAGCCTAGGGGCCCTGCTTCAGGATGTGGGGGGCATGGCCCTACCCGGGCACGAGTGGGGGGGGGGAGGGGCTCAAAAAAATTCACTTGAGTTTTAGTTGAAATTTCCGAGAGGGAGCGTGCATATTTGCCAGTGAGGGCCTCAGATGTTCTTAAGACGGCCTGGAGCAACATGGGGCCCCGGGCCAAGTGATTTTTCTGAGGCTCTAATTGGCCAATTGTCGAAAATTTCAACCGGTTCTCTTTTTTGTGAGGCCCCTCTTCTCTTACGGCTCCCGGGTGGACCCATGCGTCTTAACGCATGGGCCCCCGGGGGACGTTTTAACAGCTCTAAGGGCCTCCAGGCAAAATGATGTTTTGAGGTGGAGAAAGCCTGCCTAGCTCGTAGTCAAAGCCGCAACTAGATGCTTCGTCACCCGGGGCAAGTGCGCATTTTGGCGCCCCCTTGTAATGTTGAAGGAGAGGTTTGTGAATAAAATTTGCGCCCCCTCTGGTCCAGCGCCTGGGGCACGAGACTCGGCTGCTCCCTCCCTCCCAGTTGCGGCCCTGCTCGTAGTACCTGCCTACCATTGTCTATACTTGCAATCGAAAATCATATTTCCATATCTCATTATCCCGAGGCTCCTCCTGTCCTGTGTAAATGAAGACCCTGGGGCCACGCCCGGGGTAAGCTTATACGTTGAGCCTGCCCTGCCTATCATCCGGGAGAATGACACATCGTCTAAGACAGATATCTTTACGCTCTCTCTCTCTCTCTTATAACCTGTTATTCACTTAAACATCCAAGAGTGCTCGCGAAGTCTTCATTAGGCCAGTCGTCCAGTGTAAGCTACTAGGAGATAAACAAGTCTCATGTTCTTGTTTCGCGACTCATTATCGCTCCGTAGTAGCTTCCAGTGGACGACGTTAATGGACCTCATTCAAGTTGCGTTTAGGGTCGCTTGCTGGTTTTAACGTACAGTATGCGCAGGGCCGACTTAAGAGCATCATGGGCCGTGCCGGACGGGCCCATGAATTAAGACAGCACTAAGTATGCGTCGCGTCAGAAATGCCATATGGGGTGATTGATACTCTTTCGTTGGTACTGAGCCTTTAAACCAGTGATTCCCAACGTGGGTGATGGAAAGTTCCAGGGGGGGGGGCGGTAGAAACTACGGGAACAACATAGAATCCTATGGATAAGATTGCGTTGGGGGGGGGGCGATAGGAGAAAAAAATTTCTGAAGAAGGTGGCGATGAGACAAAATTGGTTGGGAAACTGTGCTTTAAACCATAGTTTCCCAAACTTTTCATTACATCGCCCCCTTCTTCAGAATTCTCTCATCGCCCCTCAACTCAAGTGAACCCATAGTATCTCATGTTAAATCCGTTGCTTCGATCGCCCTCCCTTGGACCCATTCCATCTGCTTCGAGGATTTGATCCCGAACAGAAAGACTATATACAAAGATGACGTCACTCTCCGCTACCATACGAAGGTTTTTTAACAACTGGCTGTTGCGAAGATATATTGGTAGCGGAGAGTGACGTCATCCTTGTATAAGTCGCCATCTGGTGGCAGCGTCAGCAGTTGTGAGCTTGGCCTGAGTCTAGTCCGGCCGTCCATGTATGGTCCCATTCAGTGTACACGAGCTCCAAGGAAAGATTGAGAGATTCGGTGCCTCTGTAGTCTAGTGGTCTAGGGCGTTCACCCGGAAATTGAAAGGACGTGGGTTCGATTCCCCGCAGGGGCAGTTGAATTTTCTCTCTTTCCAATATATATCTTCGCAACAGCCAGTTGTTAAAAAACCTCCGTAGAAAGACTATAGATGAATTTGTTTTCACTCACCTTCCTTGACCATACCGACGGCGAGGCATTTCTGGAAGCGGCAGAACTGGCAGCGGTTTCTGCGGCGCTTGTCCACCGGGCAGTCCTTGTTGCCGAGACACACGTACTTGGCGTTCTTCTGAACTGTGCGCTGCCAAAAAAAAAGAAAGAAAAAAAAAAGATATTGGAATGATTGTGACAATTTGATTCTTCTTCCGAACAATAATAATAATAGGAGTAGTAAATAGGGAGTAGGGTTATGTGTGGACTCGTTAGATCTCTTACCTTGAAGAAACCTTTGCAGCCCTCGCAGGTGCGGACCCCGTAATGCTGGCAGGCTGCATTGTCCCCGCACACTGCGCACAACATCGACGGCGGAGGAGGAGGCGTCGTCTCTGACACGACCGGAGACGATCGGCTCGACCCGGGGGTCCCGATCGGTGTGGTCGGAGTCGAAGGCTGCTGTATCCGGCTGCTGAAGAGGAAAGAAAACATGAGAAATATAGTATTCATACTATCTATCATAAGTTACAGGTCGGGAGGGGGATAAAGTTGGATACCGATATTGGTTTGAGAACAGGGCCGTAATTACTCTGTAGGGCTGTGCTCTAAGGGTCTTGAGCTTTACGAGGGCGTCTAGGCAAGTTAATTTGAAGTGAAAATGCATGTTTATTAAGTCTGCGGGCCCCAATTCCTGATTATGTGATTGACCATTTCTATCTTCCTTTCCATTTCTATAACCCGTGACAGCTAATTTGGTTTCTAGAAATCCCCTCAGCCTAAGACTAGAGGGGTTTGGCCATTCCGCTTCAAACTTGCTCGTCTTGCGAGAAATAATTTATTTTTTATGCAGATTCTCCCGGACTTGCGATTTTTTTCGAGTTACGAACCGAAAGATTTGGCATTCTTGGTAAAATTATAGATTGACGAACGTAGGCCGTGTTTGGCGCAAAAGAATTGAACCAGACTTGCCTAGCTCCTTTTCTGTTTCTGATCCCAGATTTGAGCATCGAAACTTAATTGCCGTGATTTCGACTCAATGAATGATTCGACTTTCGAACGATGCTCGAAACGGATCCTTTTCGTAAGTCTGGGACTGAGTGTATGAGGTTTCTCCATCAAAAAATGAATGGGCTCTTTCTCTGATCTTGCCAGCGATATTGATGTCCACATTAGTGTGAGCCATGAAAGGACCAAGTGATGGGTGCGAGGGAAATTTTGTGGCCCTCTGTAATACTTGTATGCACGCCCCTTCCCCTCCCCGAGCAAGAAGCTGAAGGGTCCAGTGAAAAATTTTACTATCATGTTTTTACTGTATACATTTTCTAGAAATTAATGAAGGAGGACGCGCTCCAAAAAAGGTTTGGGGAGGGGGGTCCTTCAATCACCCTTCCTTTGAAGGGGGTGTATTAAATGATCCAAGTCAGGATACATGTAATCAATTTTAATTTTATTTTGCGGCTCTTTGTGGCCGCTACCTTCGCACGTGCTCAAGTCTGATCTTTGCAGCTAGTGTCAATGAGTGCGGCACTACTACAGCCAGGGCTGTCTTAACGGCATCATGTTGATGTTCTGTGGCCCACACCTAGCTGGAAGTACGTACGTACCTACCAATTTGTGTTGTTGTTGTTCTGGGAAATCATAGCACAAATTTCATCATCGCGAGACCGAACTTACTTGGAGCCCCATGTGTTAAGATTACCCTGACTTTACATTATGAGTATAATATACAACCATATACAGTAAGCCAGTATTGTAATCATACCAACCTCGCTTCGGCCACTCCCGTCACGCCTTTGATAGTCAGAGATGGCCTCGAACCTCTGGTGGGCTTTGGACTAGACGACGAAGTCGAAGCGGAGCTACTTCCAGCAGAAACGTCCGGCATCCCCACAGACGAAGTTGAAGGCTTGACAACCACCGGTTGCTGCTGCTGCTGGCCGTAACCGGTGTCGGCACCAGTCGTCGTGAAAGACTGCGGCGGCGGTGGATAAGGTGCGATAGCGTGGGCCACCTGTTGCACCAGGCCCAGCTGGTGGAACGTCGGTTTGGCGGCGCTCTCGAATGACGGCGGCAGGAACGGCGAAGACGATCCCGAACTCTCGTGGGAAGCTGCCGCAGCGAAACTACTCGGGGACTGCCCCAGGACGGGCGTCGCCGACGTCAGAGTCGTTATGGTGGGCACGTCCTCGGAAAGAGTTTGTGAAAACGTCGCCATCGATATCGAGAAGCGATCTCCTTCTGTATCGGGGGAGGGAAGAGACAAAACACAAATATCAAAACACTGTACAAATTGACAATTATCATTCGGAATGTAACAGAACTATCGCTGAAATGGGGGGGGGGGGTGATAGTACAAGCCGATCCAAGCAATTTTTTTTCAATGGAAACAGGTCGCAAATGACTATTATTTTCAGCGCATTGTTAACATGTAATTTGAGCCACTGGCACCCAAAAAGGGAGAGAGAAAAGTTCTTAAAGTAACCCTGGGATTGAAAGGGGAAAACGTCCCTTTTTCCTTTCTTTCTCTCTCTCTCTCTCTCTCTCTCACACACACACACAGAAAACGAACGATATCCCATTCCCCTCTTGCTCCCCATGATGTGATCGAGGTTGCCATACTTTGGCGATTTCTGAAATGAGGGTAATGGACGTATCCCTCGAATAAGTGCGTTGCAACTGTTGGTTCCATTGGAAAAAAATTTCGTCTTGGCGTGTACTATTTCTCCTCTCATTTTAAGGGTAGAGTTTTGGGACACCCAGTATATTCAAACACTCATTAACCATTGTACTAGGTTAACACTACACTGAATTGTGCGTCACGAATCTCGGGGGCGTCGCCAAACCTTTTCGAGTGTGCCATTCTGAGCAGAGAATATCCATGTGTATCTACATAGTGGTAAAGAGGAATTAGACCTGTACAATTGGTTACTGCCACAAGAACGTCTTGGATAGATGACCATAATCAGTAATGTCGGAATCGGGGTGCTGCAGGTGCTCAATCACAAAACACCATTCTATATCACAGGGCCGAGCAACCCCGAAATCAAAATCTCTAACAGTATTTCGCAGCGGGGGGGGGGGGGCGGCCCTCAGAATTGATTCAGACTTGCAAGCCTCCTGCAGTATTTTGGCATGGGCCGCGCACACACAAGTCAAAACTCGCCCCTGACACACAAGGGCGAGGGAACTGCAGGTTGATGTTCAACATGGCAAGGGAATGACGATCGCCAAAAATTTGAAAACGGAACCACTTCCCAGCACAACAGGTTCACTGGTCTGTCAGGTTTGCTACTTTAAATACCGATATGGCGTTACAGTGCTTATTGTTTAGATCCTTGGATCATTTGGGAACAGGGATTCAAACACCAGGTTCTTGTTTTTCCTCCCACTAAGGTAGGGATTCTCAACCAGGGGTCCTTGGACAGATTTTAAGGGGGCCGCACGTGTGAGCTTATCCATAACAATTAACTCATTGTTTTTACATTGCTATACACTGACTATTGTGTATTATGTTGTATCGTGGCCTTCACTTTACTGGTACAGGGGTCCGTGGTTTTCCTTTCATCGGCACAAATGGAACTAAAAAAGTTAAGAACCTCTGCTGAGGACTTGTATCGAGAGAGAATATCAGTCCCTATTTCCTATTCAACACCCACAGTCGTATTTTGCGTATTTCCAAGTTCTTTCATGAATCCAGCCTCCATGTTTGCTATAGCTTTAACAGTGCATTGTGTGTATTAAGATTTTAATAGGTCACTGACGAACCTGGTTCTTCCTCCATAGGCACGTTCTCATCGTCTTCGGGTGGAATGTCCTCGAACTTGAACGAGAAGACCCCGCAGACGTCCGATCTCCGGTACCTCGGCGAGTAAGTCTCCTGGAAACTGGGCAGCGCGGCCGCGGTGACCGTCGTCGGAACCGTCAGTATCGACGTGACCGTGTCCTCAGAGGTGGTCGCCGAGATGACCGTTGAAGCGGACGCTGTGGTCGCGAACGGGGACGAGTCCTGCTGGAACATGTCCCGGAAGGCGTCCTCTTCTTCCACTACTCCTCCTCCTCCTACCGGGCTTCCGGTCCCCGCCGTAGCCTCGGACGTCAGGAAGGACTCGGTCGAGACTCCGAACTCCAGTGGAGGCAACTTGAACTCGTCCAAGGATTCTTCCGAAAAGGGCAGGCCTATGTATTCTGAAGCAAGAATTCCTGGGCTGCTGAACTGCGAGGCCTGCAAAAGAGGACAAAACACAACGGATATTTATTAAGAATTTGTGATCAACGAAACATTTATGACAAGGGCGTTCAACCTTTAGGAGAGTGCGGGTCGCTTATCTCATTGATTTGGAAACGCGTCGCGGGCCACTTAATTAAGTGATCTGAAACAACGCCGCTGAGTATTTAAATGATCTGTAAATGTGCCGTGGGCCGCTTGAGTGATTTGGGACACCGCCTCAAGATACCCAAGGGATTTGTAAATATGCTGCAGGTCACTTAAGTGATCTGTGAATGTGCCGCGATGATCTATAAATATGTCGTGGGTCACCAAAGTGATCTGGAAGAATGGCGTGCGTCAGTAAAGTGATCTGGAACCATGGAATGCGTCACTTAAGTGATTTTTAAATGTGCCGCTAGCCGCTTGAAGGATTTGAAAAAATGCCGCGGGTCATTTAGATCTGTGAATATGTAACGGGCCACTTAAGTGATGTAGAACGGCACCACGGGTTACTCAAGTGACCTGGAACTGAGTCGCTTAGTTCATTTTTAGAAATTAGGTTTGAGGTAACGGGCCAATCGGATGACTCCGAATTGACCACATTTGACCTGCAGGCCATGGGTATTGAACATGTCTGACTTATGATAACACAAGTTTGAACTTGGTGTGTTCGCATTCGCTTACCTGTGGTGGTTGGATTAGAAGCATGGCGGCTTCCCCAGTCTGTGTGGCACTCTGTTCTACGTTTGTGCTCCTGCTGCTGCTGCTGACTGTAGCTGCTGAAACCAGCTGCTGCTGCTGTTGTCGTTGTTGTTGTTGGTGGTGGTGGTGATGGTGGTGGTGGCCAGGCTCCGACGAGCTGCTGGCTCCTGGCTCGATACCAGCGGCTGCGCTGCTGGAAGAGACCCTGCTCGCTGTTGTGGTGGTGGCGCTTGCCGCTACCGACTCTACGGATATTGAGGACGCGACCGAAGTGAAAGTGGTAGCTGAATCTTGACTCGTCAGCTCGGGGGCTAGAACAATACAGGACAGACACAAAAATATCAAAAACCACGATGAGGTCCAGATTACAATTTCATAAACACTGCACTGTCGTCACCAAAATAAAATCCCCAAAATTTGTCACACAACTTACTAAGTTCGGTGTCATACAGGTGATCAAAAAACCAACTGAAATCTTTAGGTAACTGGTAGGAAACGGAATACATCTTAAGATAATTAGAGATAACAATTATACGACAACTACGATGCAAATCATATAAGCTTGGCTGTGATTCGTAGCTCGCTGTGATTTGAAACGGTGGTATTCGAAGAGAAACTTTGCAATTTCTGGCTATCCAAAGACATAGGCTCTGGCTTGTGATTGGCTGGATGGGGGTTTGCCGGACATGGTTTTTATTCCCAGCAGAAGTAGTCAGCCAGTCTTTCTGGTGAATTTGGATGGGAAATTGAAAATTTCCCCATGAAAAATAGAGAAAAAAAAAAATGGTGGATCAGGGAAACGTAAAAACATTGACTAATCAGTTTCTGCCATACTTTTATGTGGTTTCCTTACATGAAATTCGACATGGAAGATTCTCATGAAATATTCCCCCAAAATGAATTTCACAACAAATTGAACATTAGTAAATTTTATTTTCGTATTTTTTTAGAGTAATCAAACACTCGTAGTTTCAGAGGTTCGATCGCTGAGAATTATAGTTTCGATTTCGTTGGCGGAGATTTCGAATTCTAAGGTCAACATCATAGTTTGTTTCGATTCTAAGGTCAAAATCATAGTTTCGATTCTGAGGTCAAAATCAGTTTCGATTCTGAGGTCAAAATCATAGTTTCGATTCTGAGGTCAAAATCATAGTTTCGATTCTGAGGTCAAAATCAGTCTTGAATCTAAGGTCGAATTCATAGTTCGATTCTAAGGTCAAGGCCGTAGTTTTGGTTTCAATTTTTCGGGTCAAGAGACTTGGGATTTCAAGTTTAAAAATCATAGTTTCAGTTTCGTGTTCCGATTTGATGGTTTCGGTTTCCATTTCTCTTGTCTAGATTTACGGTTTTAGTTTTCTTTGGTCGATTTCAAGGTCATGGTCTCGGTTTTAAATGATAAGCTCAAGGTCACGGTTTCGGTTTTGATTTCAAAGGTCATGTGTTTGGGTTTCGATTTGAAAGGTAATAGTTTCGGTTTTAGATAACATGACCAAAATTGAAATTTGGATTTCAATTTCAAAAGTCATGGTGTTCGGGTTTCGATTTCGAAGGTCTGGTTTTGTTTTAGGTAACACCATCGAAATTATAATTTTGGTTTCGCTTTCAAAGATCATGACCTTGGTTGTGAATAATGCGGTCAAGATTGCTATTTGGGTTTCGATTTCTCTAGCAATATTTGTTTTAAATATCTCTAGTCAATATTTTTCTTTAGATTTATCTGATCAATATTTCAATTAGGATTTTTTAAATACATTTTTTAGTTTCAATTTTGAATAGTAAGCTCAAAATTATGATTTCGATTTCGATCACTATTATCAAGATTATCATTTCGTTTTCATTGTGTGGCAATGAGTTTCCTTCAGAGAGGTAAAAATAATAAAATAATTTATTCTTTCCACGGAATTCATCACATCATCACGGAAGTTTCCCCCCTTTGAATCAATAAAGCTTTCGAGTTATAAATATCGGTATTACAAAGCAGCCGTGGAGACAACCTTATTTTTTTTCTTCTTCTTATGGTCAATGCTGAAGCACTACCCTCGTCCCATCCAATGGAATCCGGGAATTGCGTCAGAGATATTGATCATTCCAAAAGATCTCATATATAATAGTCTAATGGAGTTTACGGAAGATACGGGACGGGACGAGAGAGAGAGTGAGAGAGAGAGATCAGGCGAAAGCTCCCGAAATAGCCAGAATAGCAGCTTTTCAAGGCAATGTTGGGGCGAGGGGGGTTACTAAAAATAGCCCCCGTGTTGGGAATATGGTATCGATCTGAGGCACACCGAGAGAAAGACAGAGTACACAGTGACGTCATTGACAATCCTCTCCTCCACTATTTATGGATCATTGCTGACGTAGGTTTTCCCCCCAGATAGATCAGATGGGAGAGAGTGGGACATTATCTGTGTGTATGGGTATGTATGTACATCATTCCTCTACTAGAGTCGAGGCCACGAACCTCTTCTGTACTACGTATGTGGAGATGGAGTGTGTGGAAGGATTTAAGAGCCAAAGCGCCGCAAATACAGTCTTCTGACGTCATGAGGCACCTGTGAATTCCTTTAGTGAAGAGATAAGAAAGGGAAGGAGTAGTTCGTTCGTTTGGTGTTTGGTGTCGGTCGTCGCTTGTGTCACGTCGTGATATACTTTTTCCAATATTGCTCATCGACAACCATGCTTTTTCCAGTTGGACATCATCCATATTTACATTTAAGATCCCCCCTTTTTTTGGCTTCCCAGAGGAGAACTAAGTTATCATTCTTTCATGGATATTTAATTTCTCTGCATGATATAAAAATGATCCGAGTAGAGCAGTGAGTTACTAGTGTTGTGAAATTAATTTGGCGATCTCACACTGGAGCTGTGAGAACTTCCAAATTTACAAAAAATATTGAAAGACCCGACACACACCACTTCCCATCTCAAGGAGGTATCGAAATGAAGTGAAAATATTGAGTAATAGTTATTTTTTTAAAGCATAGTTTCGATAGGAATGAGGTTTAGGGTGATATGGACACTTTTTTGAAACTCGGGAGGGTCTCTACAGCAAAAAGTTAGATAATCCCCGTTAGCCCATGAGCAACAACATTTTGTATTTAATTCCTTTATGCCTAAAGCTATAGCTTCGGTTTCGGTTGCTGAAGGTCATGGTTCCGGTTTTCATAGCTAAGGTAAAATTGACGTTTTAAAACTGGGTATAGGAAGACTCTAAGTATATATGGAATCTAGTTTGAGATTCGTATTTGTACAGAAGTAGCGCGGTTGGTCATTCCAGGTCGTCAGGATAAGAGTGAGATATTTTAACCACTAGAGACTACACAGCACGTCTGTAAACTGGGTTTAGGAAGACTCTAAGGATATTTGGAACATTGGAATCAAGTTTGAGTTCCGTATTTGTACAGAAGTAGCGTGATTGATCATTGCGGGATTCGAGCCCGGGTCGTCAGGATAAGAGTCAGATATCTTAAACACTGGACTACACAGCACGTCTTAAAACTTAACGGTTTCTATCAATAACATCCACTGTATAGTTTCAATTTGCTATCTTCAACATTCAATTAAAGGTTTCAGTTTCCACTGCCAAAAAATCAAAGGAAAAGTTGTAGTTTCTATCACCAAAAAAATCAAGGTAAAGGTTTCAGCTTCCATTGCTGAAAAAAAAAAAAAATCAAAGTAAAAGTTTCAGTTTCCATCACGAAAAATCAAAGTACAGGTTTCAGTTTAAATCGCCGAAAAAAAAAGGAAGTAAAGGTTTCTGTTTTCACTGCCAAAAGAAGAAAAAAAAAATCGAAGTAAAGGTTTCAGTTTCCATTGCCAAATAAACATGGTTTCGGTTTCAAACACCGAAAATTAGCGTTTCCGTTTCCATACTTGAAATCAACGCTATTGTTTCAGTTTTTATTGCAAAGATCAATACTATGGTTTCAGTTTCCATCATTAAGGTCAACTTTATAATTTCGATTTCCACTACTCAGATCAACGTCATAGTTTCTATTTCCTTCTCTACTAAGGCCGTAGTTTTGGTTTTCATCGCCAAAATGAAAGCAAAGGGGTTTCGGTTTCCATTGCCAAGGCCCCCCCCCTTTAGGGTTTCGCTTTTCTATCATCAAGATTAGCAATCTGAACTGAAACCATAAAGATAACCATTACTATGTCAAGATCATAGCAATCATCAAAGCCAAGATTATGATACAGATTTCTTAGGTCAAGGTTACGCGTTCGGTTTTTTTTTCTTTCGGTTTCGATTCATCAGTTTCACACTTTTGTGTCTACTTCGTCCCAGTTATTTATTAAAATATCCTAAAATTTTCCAAAAGGGACTCTGAATAACAATTTTTAAAAAAAATCGGAAGTTCGTTAGTTTCCCACTACGAACTATTGAAAAGTGCTGTTACATAGAAACCAGGGTTCGTTTTCCATATGGGCATTAGGCCAAGACCCTATGATTCGGGACCCCACTATAAACAACATATATTCGTTGATTGATCAAACATATTCAACCGTGGATTTTTCTTAATCCCTGGGGGCCCTCAATTCCAAGTCGGGCCTTGATAGAAACTCAGTGGTCATATCGAAACCTTATATAACATGTAGTAGTCACGGAATCCTGCATTCCGAGTGGAATACAGCGAACTAGATTCGTTCTAACAGTTCGAACTAACAGATTCGTTCTAACAGTTCGAACTAACAGATTCGTTCTAACAGTTCGAACTAACAGATTCGTTCTAACAGTTCGAACTAACAGATTCGTTCTAACAGTTCGAACTAACAGATTCGTTCTAACAGTTCGAACTAACAGATTCGTTCATTTTCCGAATCAAATTCTTAAAATTAAAAAAATTAAAGTAATTTAGAAATGATTAAAGAGCAAAAAAATTAATTTTTACTAGTATATAGAAAAGTTTCGATATTTTTTCGCTAAATTTTTTTGTATAAAATTTTTTTTCCGTGTATTCGATTTTTGATTTGTTTTCGGTTCCCTTTTCCCGCAAAAAAAAAAGAAGCAAAAACAGATAAATCCACGTGAATGTTCGAGAGAGCAGAAAATATCTTTCTCTCATGCACTGTGACGTCTGAAGACGTCACGGGCGAACGTCAGCCAATAGCCGAGCAACAGCCGCCCACGTCATCCGGTTATACGTCATTGCCTTTAAACGCGCATATTATTGACGGCACAGTGGCGGCGACGGCGGTGGCGTATCGCACACAGCTGGAAAAAAAATAAGATAGAAAAGGCGGCAACGTGCGTTTCCCCCCCTCCCCCCGTATATATCCATACGGTATTACACGAATTTCACATTATAATTTTTGAATTAAAACTCATAATTTACATTTATATTACATTTATAATAAACATATTAATATATATAAATTGAAAAAAATTAAAATTAAAAGTTTCAGACATTTTTTGTATGGATTTTTTTTCAATTATTTTAACTTAATATGACAATACACAAGTTTTCAGTAACTGTAAGCGGATTTCCGTACACTTCGTAGAGTACAACCAAGAAAACAATGCGAATGAGATTATATTTAGAAATTTTATTGATTAAAAATTGAAAGTTTTTGAAAACGAATAATAAGAATGTAAACTATATTCTGAAATGTATTTATTTAAATATAATTTAATTTATATTTGATCTAATATAGTTCATTTAAAAAAAACGACGATTTTTATTTGATTTCCAAGGTTAATGAAATTGTTTACAAATAAAATTAAATACTGTACTGATGTGAAAATTATAATTATTTTTAAAGTTTATATTTAATTTATAAAATTTATAATTTATTCAAAATTTATGGTAAATTGAGAATTATTAATTAATAAGTGATTATTTTCTGACGAAGAAAATGGGAAATCACGCTTGTGGGAAACACGTGTTCCACCAATTTATTAAATTTATAATTTATTTAAAATTTACGATCGATTGAGAATTATCAATCAACAATAAGTACTTTGTTTTGTCAAATTGATTTTTTTTTTGAAAATGATGGAAAATCGCTCGTGTGTGAAACACGTGTTCCACCGACATGTGTCGGACGTCACCTTGAAAAAAAAAAGACAGTGGAGTATGTAAATGGTGTACTCACATGTCACTAGCAATCCGTTCCGGAGCCCAGGGGCATACCAGCAGGTGCTAGTGCCTCCAGTAAACAGGATCACGACGACGGAATTCACAATGGAATGTTTATATCTTTCCGAATTAAAACAGGTAAAGTCCCTTTGTTTCCACATACATCCTAAGTAATGTTGTTTACGTCCGGTTCCGGTTTACATAAATGTACGTCACTGACTTTGTGTTTCGGAAACCAAAACACCACAACACTTATCTTATCTCTGTGTGTGTTTTCTTATCAGTTCCTTAAAGATCCCAAAGTCTTGTCTCTTATCCCGTGTCTGAACTGGACGGTTGCTTTCCCGATACTACGCGAGATCTTCATATGGCTGTCGACTATATATTTTCCCAGTGAAACGTCAGGTTCCCGGGATTCGCCCGTGACGTAGGACGTCCCTGACGTCATCATGGAGGCATATACACCGCTGCCGACCAATCGCGGCTCACGGTACGTGTGTGTTCGGTTTTTCTCGTGACGATGCGGCTTCTGTGACGTCAGAGCTGTGTCGTGACGTCGGAGGCAGGCAGCGGCGTAGTCGTGTGGCTTTGGCGAGCTGTTTGGCAATTTTTTATTTCGTTTTCTTTTTTTTCAGTGCAGTAGCTCGAATTCTTTGAAGGACAATAAGGAAAAATAGAATGAAGGTCCACACACAAAACCTATTTTACCGCCATTGCCAAGTTCAAGAACGTGGTAAGAAACGTGGCTTTTACATATACGAAAAAATAAATTGAATTTTAACATTTTAAAGAGGCCATGGTTCTACCACATTGTTGTAGTGGGGCCCCTGGAGGGAAAAGACTCGTGTATCTAGTGAACACAGTAAATACTCTTGAGCGTTTTTCTATCAATATTTGAATTTTTAAAGATGGTTTTTGGACTTCAGCAATAACCTTTTTGCATTGGTTTTCTGACGTCACTCTCAATAATGTATATTTTAACACTGTTTTTCGAGCACCCCCCTATCAAGAATGAAAATTTTTACATTAGTTTTCGGCTATTTCGTCAACAAACTTTTAACTTTAATGTTTTTAATGTTTTTCCCCCATCAACAATGCATTTTAAATGTTTTTTCTTCGGTCATTTTTCGTACAATGGTTTTTTCCAACATTGATTTCTTGATGTTTCTCTGTCAACAATGTGTTTTTAGAGTTTTCTCTATCACAGCAATACTATTTTACAATTGTTTTTCCTCTACCAAAAACGGTTTTGTTTAATCAAAAATGAAAATTTTTACATTGACTTTCAGGATTTTGAACATTTTTTCCTACAACGTTTTTTTACCTACAGTGGTATTTTTCAACATTGATTGATTAACGTTTCTGTGTTATTCTGACATTTTTCCAAGTTTTCTCTGTCAATAATGTGTTTTTCGAAATTAGCTTGCTGACGTCTTTCTCTCTCAACAATGGGAATTTTAACGTAGTTTTTCCGTTTTCCTCTAACAAAAAATAGTTTTCTTTAATCAAGAATAAAAGTTTTTATATTAGCTTTCAACTTTTCCGCTATCTATAAACTTTCCAATATCAGTTTTCGAAACTTTTTTCATCAACAATGGATTTTAAACACATTTTTTTTCCAACATTGTTTTCTGTCAACAACGTGTTTTTTTTTACATTTTTTTTGGAATTTTCTCTATCAATAATAGATATTTTAACTTTGTTTTTATCCTACCAAAAACGGTTTTCTTTAATCAAGAATGAAAATTTTACATTAGTTTTCCTTGTTCACTATCTACAAAATTTTCAACATAAATTTTTGAATGTTTCTCCATCAACACAATAGATTTTAAACTTTATTTTCCGTTCAAGACATTTTTTTATCAACAATGAATTTTTTTATATTAATTTTCGACTTTTTTTGATACCTATTTTAAACTTTTTCAGTATTGATTTTTGAATGGTTCTTCATCAATGATGGATTTGGAAGTTTTTTCTATATACAATATAGTTTGTTAACATTGATTTCTAGACGTTTCTATCCTTCAACAATAAGTTTTTCGCCATTTTTGGAACTTTTTTGTGCAACAATAGTTTTTTAATATTGCTTTTTAACCGTTTTTCCATTGGCGATAGACTTCGCAGCATTGGTTTTCTGATGTTTCTCTGCTAACAATATATTTTGCAGCATTTGTTTTCTGACGTTTCTCTATCAACAACGAATTTTTCAACATTGTGTTTATCCAATATTTCTTTACAACCTGCGGTTTTCATATGCATGTTTCCGCATCAACAATGAATTTTTGGACTCTATTTTTCAGACATTCCTCTATCAACAATTTTTCCTTTGGTACCCTTGAATAAACTCTCAGTGGACCCCATTCAATAGTTTTTTGTAAATTTCTAGAATTACTCCTCAGCCTGGGGCCCTATCAGCCCAGCCTCCCCGCTGTCTAGGGAAGGGGGTTGCAAATTTTGAAACAAATGCAAAAATTAATTTCAACACATTTTGCGTGGGTTCTCGACAATTTCCAAAAATAATTTGATCCAGAGAAACATCGCCAAATGATTTTACCAATACAAAAGTTATTATTACGTCCAGAGAAATGTCGCCAATCGAGTGAAGATTGACCAAGTATGTTAACCTTGAATAGTTTACTATCGGCTCCCACATACGTCACCAATACGTAAATTATCGATCGGTTGTCGATTAGGTTTCATAGAAGAGATTCCGGGATATTTTTACATGTACTGTGTTCTCCCGGACAAAAAAAAATTTTCTCCTCAATTTCACCTGTCCCGGCGATTGCGTGCGCCAATGACGTAACGGGATAGAAGAACATATCAATGCGATGTATTCTTGAATAAAGGGTGCCCGGTGACGCTGTTTTTTTGTGTATCGATGACGACGCCCAATGAGCTACGTCATCAATATATTGACTTATCCTATTAATAAAATATGATTAAAGACACAAAAAGAGTCCTCTAAAAAGGCTCTAATTTTAGTCATCAATTTTTTTTGTTTCTATATCCGGAATTAAACCCGGAAGCTCCATATCAGTGGTGGCCAACTTCTCTCTGTTCGTGGTCAGCTGCAGCGTCGCGGGCTGCACCAGGAGAACCACTCCGGCGTATAAGCCGCACCTGGAAAAGTCGGAGATCGTAAAATTACCCTGGCATTGTATTCCCTTCCGTCTTCATAAACATATTCATTGCTTATCTGGTTGTGTTATCAGATAGATGCCGTGCACTTGCAGGTCACTTAAGTGACCTGCGGCATTTTCACATGTCACTTAAGTAACCTAGGGGGCTTTTCCAGATGAATTATGTGGCTCGCACTCTTCGAAAGGTGGAGAACCCTTGGCTTAAATAATGATCACAAATTTAATTTGATACATAATATTTTTTCGTTGTCGGAAGCCGCACAAAATCACCTCGCAGGCCACCTGTTCCCCCCCCCCCCATACTCTATAATAAGAAGATACAGATATAATTTATAGATGGTTTTTATATCATGCTCGACCATGAATTTGACATGAAACAGATTTTCTTTGCATGTTCTGGTGTGAATTTTCGGAAGTTCCAAGCCTTTCATTTGCGACTTTGTATGGTCCTTTATAAAAATATATCAATTATCGCCAATATAACAAATATTTGTCATTGTTTGGCTTGTCTGCCGTGTGAGAAGTTGATATTTAGCGAGACCATCATCAACAACAAACATTTTCAATCCACTGTTGGATGAAGGTATCCTCTAAATTTTTCCATTTTACTCCGCCTGGTTTTTCCATTTTATTCCTGCCATCCAGTTGACTCCAGCTACTCTTATCGGATCTCGTCGATCTATCTTGTTTTTGGTACGCCTTCTCGGACGTTTAACACCACGGGGGTACCGATCTAGAATACTTGTGGTCCATCTGTTGTCCTGTCTTCTTGCAATATGTCCATCTGTTGTCCTGTCTTCTTGCAATATGTCCATCTGTTGTCCTGTCTTCTTGCAATATGTCCATCTGTTGTCCTGTCTTCTTGCAATATGTCCATCTGTTGTCCTGTCTTCTTGCAATATGTCCATCTATTGTCCTGTCTTCTTGCAATATGTCCCTCTGTTGCCCTGTCTTTTTCAATATGTCCAGCCCATTTCCATTTTAAACCTTTAATTCTTTCCATGATATCATACAACTTTGTGGGGCTTCTTCTCCAAGTGATTCGTTTTCTGTCTGTCCTTGTGATGCCTAACATACATCTTTCCATGATTTTGTTGTCTGTGGCCTTTGTATGGTCTTGCTGGTTAGTGCCCATGTTTCAGCTCCATAAATCAGTGCTGGTAGCACACACTGGTTAAACACTTTTCTTTTCAGGCGCAACGGCATGTGCCTCTTCAGAATTACACAGTTTTAGCCAAATGTGCTCCATCCGATCCTGATTCTTCGGTTTATTTCATTAATGATTCTGTTGTCAATGGCAATTTCTTGTCCCAGGTAATTTAGTGAGATATAAGTTTCCGTACGTTATATCATTCTCTAAATTGAATTTTATCTTATTTTGTAACTCATGTTTTTTCAAAGAAAATTTTTTTGATAGCGATTTCAAGGAAATTTGAGAAGAATACTCTTTAATGATACGTACTTCTAAATACCTTTTTGATTAATAATTGTTTTAAAATGGCATCATAAACAGCAAGTGGTTTTTAAAAACGCTATTGAAAATGGTTTTGGAAAACTGCTAAATATTCGATGTATAAACTACCATTCTCTCCCTCTCAACAGATGTAAAAATCTGTCAATCAACAATCCAAAAAAAGAAAAAATAATCCAACCAACAATGAGGTAAAGAAAATTTCAACCAATAATCATTGAAAAAAAAGTCCAATCGACGATCATTCGAAAATCAAGAGAAAAAATTCCCAACTAACATTTATTTCAAAAAAAATTCAAACAAAACAATCATTTGAAAAACTACCTTTGAACAATCGGTTAAGACTGTTTCAAACAATCAATCATCGGAAAAGATTTTAATCAACAATGAGCGAACACTCTAATCAACAATAGATTGGCAAATGCTCTAATCACCAATGAACTGACAAACACTGATGAACTAGCGAATGCTTTTCAACGATGGACTAGCGAACACTCTGATTAACAATGGAATAGCAAACGCTTATTAAAAATTGAGTAAAAAACACTTACCAACAATCAGCGTATGCCGTCAGGGGTGGGGTGCTTAATGCTTTTGCATACCCGTGATCAACAATTGACTACTACTACTGAACCACACATGTACCTCGTCCATATTCCTCTGCGGAACCTCTAACGAATTGGTACATGGGAAATGCTTTAACCGATAATTGTTAGAAAAACGTTCTTGTCAACAATTCACAAAAACAAAAACGTTGAAGGCAATTTGAAAAAAACCATGGCTTAAAGCAATATATCCAAGAACTGTTAGAAAAACTACGGTTTCACAACATTTTACAAACACGCTAACCAACAATGCTTTAATAGACACTCTAGTCGACAACAATTTAAAGGAACCACAATCACCAATGTATTGATACGGTTTACTCTCATCCAAATCACCTGAAAAAAAAAAAGTGTTCCAACGCGCGCTCTAATAAGGCTGAAATAATAATTACATAAAACCCTATCCACACGCACAAAGAAGAAGAAAAAAATTAACAAGCAATACACAACAATGCTGAAATAGTATCAATTCAATGACTCACCCGGAACGAGATAATTGAAATCCAAAAAATCCAAAACATTATGAGGAAAGTATCCTTTCTTATAATCCGATGTAGCGCATTGCATCACATTCGTTAATTAATTAACGGCAATCAACAACAATCACCAATCAACAACACATAAAAATTAATCTCTTCCTTCACATTCGAGCAACACATGGGCACGATCAGGAAACTCGTACTACACGGACGAGCACGAGAAAAAACGACCGGCGTTGTCCCGTCCGCTATTATAACAATCCTTTCACTACTCGACATCTCAAACATTATTATAATATAATACTATTTCTTACAACTCTGGGTTTTTTTTCCCCCCACTCTCAATGTATCGACACAACTGCACCCCTTGCCCCGTCCCGTAATTTTAAGGTTGATACGTCATAAATAGGCCCCGCCTACCTACTTCCGATTACTGAATGGAAGGATACGCACACACACGTTGGATTCGAATAAAAAATAAAAACAATAAATAAATGTTTCTATTAAGAATTCGCCTCTAATTGGTCGGAAACTCCTGACCACGTGATCTCGATTATAGCGATCTGTTGTTGCTGTTGTAATATTTATCTTTCTTTTTGGTCTTTTTGTGACGCAAAAAATACGTATCCGTGACGTTTGGCAGCTGAAGCGACGATGATGTCAGCCTATTTTTTTTGTATGTTTTTATTGTTAAGCTCGACATGTTTTTCTTCGCTGTTTTATTTTTGGGAATGTGTAAATATTGCGAATGGAGATTTAGTTGTGTATTTATCTATTCTTGCATTTAGTTATTTATTACATACAGTTTCGATTTTGACCTTCACCGGTGTCTTGTATATTTGATATCAGTGAAAGTGATTGAACGTTTTTTTTTTCTTTCAAAATATGGATTTTTGGTTTTTGGATGTTTTTCTGTCAACAATGGACTTTTAGTCTTGGGTTCCCGAAAGCTTTTCTGTCAATAATGAGTGTTTTAGAGTTGGTTCTGGACGTTTTTCCTCTCTGTCAATAATGAATTATTTTCAGCATGGGTCCCAAATGTTTCTTCGTCAAATGTGAATTTTTTTAAAATCTTTCTGTAACAATGGGGGAAAAACTTCATTGTTACAGAAATATCTAAAAAAATTCATATTTGAATTTGAATTTTTTTTCAATTATAAGTTTTTAACTTCCACCATTTGTTTTCGAACATTTCACCGTCTTTTTTTCCGAAAGCTTCTCTATCAATATTGGCTATTTTGACATCGGTTTTCGGACGTTTCTATCAACAATAAAATTTTCAAAATGGGTTTTTGCCTTTTTTTCTTTGTATTAACAATGAACTCTTTCCAGCATAGATTTTTTGGACGTTTCTACGCCAAGTATAGACTTTTCAATACTGGTCTTTGGATGTTTTTCGGACGTATTACCATAAACAAAGATTCTTACACTTTTCCCTACATAGACCAATTTTTTGTCCACAACAGTATCTGATGTTGCTCATTTAAGAAAAATGCATTAACATGCATGTGTAAGATTCTCTTTGATATTCTTTCTTACCATTTAACAATACAAATACAAAGGCTACAACAGACAAAATGCCCAACGAGGTGGCTGAAAAAAAAGATCTCCATGAAAATTATGAATGTCGAATTCTAACTATATCAAAAATAAGAAGAGAATTCACAAATATAATTGAATTGAATACTCACAAAATTTTTTGAAAAGTTTAAAATGATTATATATTTAAACGGGGGAGGGGCAATTACATGGTCACGTTCTTGGTAAATCTTCGAGTAGATTCCCCCTTAGGTAAGAAATGACCGCTTTGAAGAGACTGGTCATGGTCAGTTGAATCACAAAGAGGAGAATAACACGTACCTATCGGAATAATTTTAAATACAACTAGGATTTGAGTCTAAAATGACAGTTTGTAGTCTTAAATGACTACAAAATTTTTTTTGTTTGTTTTAATTTCCTTGCACTATATGCAATCTTTGATGTCAATAAATTTTGGTTTTACCGGAGATGCCCTGTTCCCCCCTCCCTGGGGGGGGGGGGGCGAAGTGCTTACGTTGCTTCTTGCGACAGAGCCTGGGTGTCTCGCGGTTTCTCCAGTTTCTCCTTAAATGACACCTGATATTTTCAAATGCCGCCCTGTTTTTAGTGATTCCGTACGATCTATTGAATTTTAAAAAGCATGTAAAAATTATTTTTCATTCAAATTATATTGAGAATTATATTGGGATATTGAGAACTTGGATGGATAGTACAGACAAGGGGCTCTTAAACTTCCGTGTTCCACTAAATCCTATGAAGGCAGTGGAATTTTTGTGCCAATAATATGGTCTTGGACTCTTTCTTTGCCAGTAAAAGGAAGGCCCTCTGTGAATAGAATGAGTCTCTGTTCCGATGAGATGAAAGTCTTGTACTCTGTGTACCAATAAGATGAGGGCCCTGTATGTACTGTGTCGATAAGATGAATGCACTGAAATCTTAGTGCTAACAACGCTCTGTACCATCTTCACCGATATTATGAAGGTCCTGCACTTTCTGTGCCAATGAGATGAAGGCACTGACTGTACTCATTTTGCCGATGAGATACAAATCAATTCAAAATCTGAAGCCAAACCAGCAAACTGTTCAACAAGGTAGCTAGAAAAAGAAGCCGCGGGCTATCTTTGCCAATAAGATGAAAGCCCCGGAATCTCTGTGCCAATTAGATAAAGGCTCTACCTCTTTTTGCACAATAAGATACAAATACAAAATCTGAAGCCACAACAGACAAATTGCCCACGCGTGGGGAAAAAAAAGACCTCGGACCTCTCTTTGATACACAGGATTGGTACACAGACCTCTCTTTATTAACAAGATGATTCTAACACTAATATTAAAACAATTTCAGTCGGACCCGCTTAATCGGATATCAATGGTTTCAGCGCACACAATATCCGATTATGCGAGGAACAATTCAATCGATATTTTGCAATGATAGTATAGTCTATATAATGAAAACTGACGAAGGATCAATATTAATAAATACTCTCGAATAAATCGGACATCAAAAATGAAATGAAAATTATATTTGATTACAATGTCTAAGATTTTTACTTTTCATTAGGAAAGTTAACGCCCTCTATTGGCTCAACAGAAAACAAAAATAAAGTAATTAAATGTACGTATTGGAGACAACTTGAATAATTAGAGATCAGCACCTACTATCAAAAACGTATTTTTAAAAAAAATCTTATTTAGAATTACTGGAAATATGTTTACTATTTCCATCCAATAAAAACATTATGTGTATAGTGGTTGATGTGTATTAACAACTGACGCGTGAAGCATAATATTCAATTAAGCGGGGAGAAATCGTGAAATTATCTTATTACAAGCTAGGAACTTTAACATTGTCTCTGTGGAAGCAATTTTGGTGCCGGAGGGTTTGATCCGTTTATCCGTAAAGCGGGGTCGACTGTATAATTTCACTTCCATTCAAACTCACGGACCTTGATTAAAGTCTTCTTCGTTATTAGACTTCAACTTCATTTTTTTTGGGGGGGGTCCGCTCTTTAAAAATGGAAAACTGGAAAAAGCCATATTCCGGAACTGTTGAACAGGGGCATCTCCAAACAATTTTTCCAAATAAAAACCTGTTAAAAAAAAAAAAGAGGCTGATTCTCAAAGATGTGTGTCCCGGATCTAAAATTTACAGGGTTTTATTTTTTATAAAGCTCTCACAACTTTCACCCGAATTTATTTAAGGAGAAAATTGCCGCCGTCTTTTTAACAAGTCCAAGCACGTGTAAATGTTTGATTGGCGGTCTTTTTTTTTTTAAAGCAAAAAAAAAAGCTCATCAAGATGCGCACGTAGAAGATTTACCAGAGCAACGCCTGTCCATTATAGTAAAAAAAAATGGTTGTAAAATTATTGTGAGATTGCGACAGAACCAAAAACTGGTTCCGTCCGAATATCATGTACACGGTTTTTTGCTTTCCTCAAGAGTTGCGTGCGGGGAAAATCCCGTTCTTTACACATCATAAGCGTAATTAATATTTATACATTCATGCATTAAAATTCTTGAGCTTCAAATCACGAATTTTCCCCACTTGTTAGACACAGTGGAAGCCATTACTTTTGGGGGAATGCCGCGTGATAGTGCCAATCGCTTGTTAGCTCTAGATGTCATCACATTAACCAAAATACCCCGATATAATCAATCCTTCATCGGAACTTGAGACCAACATTTGAAATTCTTATCGAATGAATGTAAGGTGAAGTTTTAATTATTTCATTTTTTTTCTTCGTCTAATCCTTCCTCCTTAACTATTTCATGGATTTTTAGAATTAATGAGTTAATTTTTTTTTCATTGGACTTTCCTGGATTAACCGATAAGCTTTTCACTATTGGTTTTTGCATGTCTCGTAACAATACTTTAAATACAGGGTATTTCAAAATTCACCCACATCATAGTTGTTTGATGAATGTTTTTGTAAAATAAATATGAACTTCTTAGCAGAAAATAACGGATTTGGCTTATGAATCGAAACATTACCTTTAATGGAAGTTCAAAACAACTTGGAATTTACTATAAAAATGTTGGAAACGTTGACCTTTTTTTTTTCACGGTCACATTAGACACATTTTCTTTACCAGATTTCGTGAGATTTACGAAGTCTATGAGAATTGCTGCGTGAATTGCTTTAATGATGTTAGTCTTGAGTTCATTAATCGTATGTGGATAATTGCTGCATACCATATTTTTAAGCTATCCCGAAATTTTGGCCCAACTACAAACCCTCATATTGTTCATGGACAGCCATGAACAGCCATCAGAAGTTCTCTGAACCTATGGGTCGCGACTCAAACTTGTGTCGTGGGGGCTCCTAAGATGGGTCGTAAGAACCCACTTATAATCCAGGAAAAATACACATTTCCAAATTTATGGAAAATAATTCCAGAATTGATCAAAAATATTTCTAAAATTAATGAAAATATTTCTAAAAAATTAATGAAAATATTTCTAAAAAATTAATGAAAATATTTCTAAAAAATTAATGAAAATATTTCTAAAAAATTAATGAAAATATTTCTAAAAAATTAATGAAAATATTTCTAAAAAATTAATGAAAATATTTCTAAAAAATTAATGAAAATATTTCTAAAAAATTAATGAAAAATAATTAATGAAAATATTGAATAATGAAAAATAATTGAAAATTAATGAAAAATAATTAAAGAGAGAAATAACTCCAAAATTGCTAAAAAATAACCCAAGAATTAATGAAAAATATTATTATTATTTTTTTTCAAATAACGAGAGTTTCACGTATTGCCTAGAGATCCGTAAGATCTGTTCAGGGAATTTGTCGGTATTAAGTAGACATCCATTCCCATACCGGGATTCGAACCCAGACCAATATTAGTTTCGGCACACATTTAACAACCAGAAAATTCAACTTCTCAGTATATTTCGGGCCGAAAAAAAGTACCATCTCTTAATGAAAAATAATTCCAAAATTAAATTAATGAAAGAGATAATGGAAAATTGAAGACAGAAATAATTCCAGAATTAATGAAAATTCAGAATTTATGACAGAAATAATTTCAAGGATTATTGAAGTCTTTCAATAACCTGAGCCCCCCGTTTGATTCAGGTTCTTCAGCTCAGGCCCTGTTGTTGCCCACCTATTAAGAAATCATGGGGCTGGGTTTAAATAAGTTCGAAAAGTAAACATTTTGTTATACATAATCAAAAATATTTAACCAGAAGTTTTAAATTAAAATAGCCGATGGGTCGCGAAGTACTTGGTTTTGGGTCGCGGCAAAAAAAAGTTAAGAACCCATGCCTTAGATGTTAAAAAGAAAATTGTGTTTGGTGCTCCTACATCACGACGTCGGATTAATGGGGATTGGGGATTATTTTTTCCGATTCCACTGTTGATGCCAAAGTCTACACAGACAATTATTACTCAATTTACTTCACTGATGAACAGCGATTACTGGAAAAATCCTTGTTTAAACAGGTCAAAAGAAAGTTTTCATGTTTGTACTGAATGTTTTGTCGATCATGTCATTACGAGCGGACCTGGACCGCCTCTTTCACCTGACTTATAACCTCCAGGACTTTTTTCTTCGGGGCTATCTTAAAAATGTCGCATACTGCAGTAATCCACATACGATTCACAAACTCAAGACTAACATCATTAATGCAATTCACACATCAACTCTGGCAGACTTTGTAAAGTATCGAGCAATCTAGTAAAACAAAGTGCCTATGTTTGTCCGTAAAAAAAATTCCAACGTTTTTAGTTTATAGTAAATTCCAAGTTTTTAAACTTTTACTAAAGGTAATGTTTCGATTCATGTCTAGTCTGTCATTCTGCTAAAAAGTTCATATTCATTTAACCCTTTAAGCAATTTTTAAAAATTTCCCGATCCACATTGTGACTGCCACACTGAAAATAAAAGCGCACTTTCACTGCGGAATGTAAAATCAAGGCTCTATGTCGCTAGTATTTTATAGCCCCATGACAAAACGCATTGACCGTCAACTGCTGGCTGGAACAAGACAATGACGACGTCACCATGGCGTCACTCGCAGTGAAAGTGAAAGTTAAGAACCCGGGATGGCTGAAATGAAGCCGATAAAATTTGACGAGATATCTCGGGGTAATCACTATAATGATTAAAAAAACATTCGTAAACCATGATGTGCGAGAATTCTTGAAACACCCTGTATATTCGATATAATCGTTCCATTGGAATTTCAGTTTAACCTTTTAACGGCCGGTTGGGAACATCGGTTTTACGTATTTATTAGAAAAAATATTGTTCTTGCATGAAAAGCACTTGATTTTTTCCCCCTGAAAAAGTGTGATATTCCAAACTTATTTTACAAAACAAAAATTTCACGAATTTCAGCGACTGTGCCATGAATTTAAATCTTTTAAATCGCCTACTTTTAAGGAGGAAAAAAAATTATTTTTTAAAATTTCAATGTTGTTTCTATGGATATGGGGGGGCAAATCCAGAAAACATAGGGGAAATTTTTTTTTTTTCGTGAATTTTATAGTTGATAATCCCTAAACTAAAGGATCAGAAGAGTTTTCTGATATTGTAAAATAACAGGGGGGAAAAATATGAAAATCAATTCAAATTCGGCCGCTAAAAGGTCAAGAATGTGATAGAAATATATAGTCAATTTTTAAATTAATTTTTAATCCAAGATTTACAGAAGACTGGATGTTGTGAAGATATTTGTTATTTGAGATGTTAATTTTTTAAGGAAGGAAAAAACTCATCTCTGCCTCTACCGGGAGTCGAACCCGGGTCCCCCGTATTTATTTTCGAACTTGGTGTTGTTATTCACGATTCCCGGAGGTAAGCTATTCCATTCATTAGCAACCGTATTAGAGGAAAAATTCCCTGCGGCACCACAGCCTAGAATTCTAGCCTCCCTCTTCTTAGCTTAAGCCCCGTGTGCACATCAGTAGCACGCGTGGCTCATTTCTGCACCCCCCCCCCCTCCTTCCTCGACCAAGTCAATGTCCCTCTGTAAGTATGGTCTCCAAAACGTGACGGCATGCTCCAGTCCAGGACGAACTAAGCCCCGGAAAAGTAAAAGATAATATTGGTCAGTTCGTCAGTATTGGTTTTCGGGAAGTTCTCCATAATGAACAATGTTTTCAAAAAGAAAAATTTGGACGTTTTTCAATAAACAATGGATTTTTCAGAAAAAATTTGGACGTATTTATTATTCAATACACGAAATAAAAAGATTCGCAACTTTTCTAAAATCAACAATGAATTTTGAATTTGGTTTTAGGACGCTATTCAATAAACAATGACGTATTCGAGAAATAATTTTTTGGGCGTTTCTGTATCATTAGCAGCAGACTTTCAGACATCTTTGTAGAAAATTTTCCTTTTGAGGCTTGTGGGTTTTTATTGTATTCCATCATAACAATGGATTTTTCAACGTTGTTTGCAGACCACCACAACAATAGACCTTTAAATATTTGCTTTTTGGACGTGACTTACTAAAAAACGGATTTTTCGAAATTTGTTTTTCATACTTTCATCTACCGTTTTAAAAAGAAATTTGCCTGTTGGGCATCTCTGTATGAGTTTTTATCCTATTTCATCTATAATGGACTTTTCAATATTGTTTTCAGACTTTTCCTAACAATAGACCATTCAACACTTGTTTTCGAACGTTATTCAGTCAACAATGGGTTTTTAAATTGGTTTTCAGATGTTATTGAATTAAATCGGTTTTTTGACTTTTTTAATCAACGATGAACTTTTAATACTGGTTTTAGGACGTTATTGAATTGAAATTGATTTTCGGACGTTTTTCAATCAACAATGGATTTTTTAACATTTGTTTTCCAGTCTTTTATCCCCCTGGCGCTTCAAAAAATTTGTTTGCTATTTCTTCTGCGTATGGGTTGTATATTATCAACAATGAGACTGTTCAATATTGTTTTTCGGACCCTTTTCTTCAAACACCTTTCAACATTATTCTTCGGACGTTACTCAATCAACAATAGACTTTTAAATATTGGTTTTTCAGACGTTACCACTGTAGATAATTTGCCTGTTGCTGCTCTTATGGGTTTGTTGTAATTTATCAATAATAGATGGACTTGCCATTATTGTTTTTTGGACGTTATTCAATCAACATCTTCATGTTTCGGACGTTTCTTCGCTAACAATGAATTTTCAAACAACAGGTCTTTCACGTTTATCTATCAACAATGAAGTATTTCCATCATGTATTTTAAAAAGTTTTTCCAACAGTGAAGACTCAAAAGCTATGTTTCGGCTGTTTGTTCGTCAACAATAAATTTTTCGGCTCACACACACACATTTCCTTTTTACGTTTTTTTTAAATCAACAATCTCTTAAGCATGGATGTCCAGACATTTCTTCGTCACCTATGGATTTCCTAATAATGGTTTTTTAGACGCGTCTTCAACAATGAAGTTTCCAACGGTGATTTTTACGTTTCTAAGTAAACAATGGATTTTTGCGGCACAAGTTCTTTATCTATTAACTATAAAATTTCCAACATTTGTTTTCCATAATTTCTCCGTCAATAATGCAGTCTTCAGTAACGATTCCTGTATCAATAATGGTTATTTCAACATTGGTCCTGCACATTCTTCTATCAACAATGGACGTTATTCTCTCAGCAATGAATTCTGCAATATTGCTTTTTTGACATTATTCAATAAACAATAGATTTTTCAACATTAATTTTCTACACTTTCATCTATCATTATAGAAAATTTGTGGTTTATGGTCTCTGTGTTTTTTAATCGTATTTCGTCAATAATAAGCTTTTCAATTTTGTGTGTGTTTTCCAAACTTTTTCCTCCCAAAAGACCTTTCGACATTAGTCTTCGGATGTTACTCAATCCACGACAAACTTCTCAACAATAGTTTTTTGGACGTTACTGAATTAATAATGACCTTTCCTCCATTAGGTTTTCGGACATTTCTCCATCGACAAAAGAATTTTAAAAACCGATTTTTTTTACGTTTCTCCTTCAACAACGAATTTTTTAACTCAGTTTCCGGACATTGTACAATCAACAATGGAATTTTACACATTAATTTTTGGACGTCCCTCCATTGAATAAATATATTTCCGATGTAGTTAATGCATCGAAAATTCAACTTTAAATCTATCACATCATGAAAAACTCATTAAATTAATGTCAAATTTTTAATTAATTATTCAATTTTTAATTTTTTTTGCAGTTGTTCAAAAAAGGGTAACAATAAAAAATTCCTCAAAATAACGTAAAGAAATAAATTTAAAAAAAAAAAAATTAAAATTTTTTTGAGGAGTCTCAGCCGTCCATATTTGAGACTTTTATAAGTTTTACTGTTACGTGGGGTCGGGAAAGGCGGGAGGGAGGGAGGGTTTTTGATATTCGTTTCCATGGTGATGACACAGAGTCCAGAACCAGAATCTACGTCATCGGTTGGAAAGAGGGAGCGCAGGGGCTTGTGGCTGGCAATGAATGAGCTGAATGAGCCTTGACCCGTTCACGATTGATCGATATTCCCGGTTTAGGCATGTGCCCGGGCTGAAACTGATGAAAGAAATGCTGCTCTCTTGTAACATATCTATCTCTTATTTCATCAATGAATTGTGGTATCTGTGATTACAGATGGGAAAATGGCACCGAGAAATCACTGGTTTGGATGGTCTTGCCAATGATATGTATCTTGTACTGTTGGTGCAAGGTAGAGTGGAGCCGTATGGCAGTCAGGTGGTTAGCGCAACAAGCATTGCACTTTTAAGAGTCTGATTTGGAATTCTGGTGAATAGGCATGGAGGAATAGGCAATTTGGGAATGGGCTTTGTGCTGTAGGCATAATTAGCGTTTGGCGGTGGTGTGGAAAGCCACGAACTCTGGCTGCGAACGCATGCAATATCACTAACTTTTCCAGCATCACTGCGAGTTCATGCAAGCTCGTAAACGTGCTCATCATGGTTGCGACCGAATACGAACTTCTAAACTATTCCAGCATGTCTTCAAACATGCGCAAACTCATAAACATATTGCATACAGCATGACTGCAAACGTATACAGACTCGCAAATCTATCTAGCATGGCTGTAAACGTTTGTAAACTCATAAAACTATCTATCATATCTTCAAATGCATGCTAAGTTGCAGACATATGCAACGTAGTTGCATGTAAACTCATTAAACTATCCATCATGGCTGCGAATGTATGCAAACTCGTGAATATATCCACCTTGGCTGCGAACTTACAAAAACCCGTAAGTGTGCATTTCAATTCCAATCCATGCAAACCATTCAGCGTGGTTTCAAACACGTACAAACTCGTAAACATGCTGGATACAGCATGACTGTAAACATATAAAAAGCGTCAACTTATCCAGCAAGTCTGCAAACATATGTAAACTTATCCATATGTAGCTTATCCAGCAAGGATGTGAATTTATACAAATTTGTGAACCTATCCAGCATGGCTGCGAACTCATACAACCTCGTAACATCCAGCATGACTGCGAACTAGTTTACTTTTCCAGTATAGCTGCATACGTACATATGATATAGTACTAGAGTTATAAACCAATGGCTATGTGTGTGCAAAGGCATGCAAATTTTTAGACTGCAAACCTACAAAAGCTTGCGAATACACACACCCAACGTGTTTACAGATGTCCTCTGCACTTGTTAATACAAGATTTTTGGAAGACTGGTTATACTTTGAGATGATGATTGAGGAAAATTCATCTCGCCATCCAACGTGGTAGGAAACGTATACGAAGTTGCAAACATTTTCTACAGAGCTGGGGAAAAACGTTTTTTTCAATGACCATACTGGCCAGAATCACATTCACATTCTCCCTTGATAATTTACACTCGTAGACTGTTTTCGGGGATGGATGGATCCACGATTGCAACAACCACAAACGTATGCAAACTTATACAACTACGTTGCTACAAACGTTTAAAAAATTACAAACTCATACAATTTGGCTGCAAATGTTCAATGACTTTTAAACCTATCACAAATGGTTGCAAACTTAAACAGTATTACAAACATATACGACTAGACTGTTGGATACAGGGTGATGTGTCGATGCGAAGGCAGGTTACTTGGTGGGAGGAAAGATTATTTCACTGACTACACGTTTTGCATTTTACGGGACAGGGTAATTAATATTCACATTCCCCCATATTAATTTTTTCTCCCCAGGCTCTTTTGGGACTAGATGGATCCATGCTTGCAACTCGACCGGAAACGTATGCAAACTTGCAAGCGTATTCAACTAACGGCAACAAACGTTTTAAAAGTTGTAAACTCATAAAACTTGGCTGCAAACGTACACAAACTTGTGAACACATACAACATGCTGCTACTATAATGCTAGAAGTACTATTACTAGATGACATTCTCCTTGTAAAAATTCGTTTGGGGAACCTCTAACGAATCTGTTGGAAAGTAATATATGCTATTTCCTGGTTTTTTTCCCGTATAAAGGATGAAATAATCAACCTATGGAAATGAAATCATCGATGAACTTCACCTGAACTATCGGTAAGTTATATTATAGTCTGTAGGGATGAAGGGCGATGATGTAAAAAATAAAAATAAATTGGCTAGCATTCTAGGCAAGCATCCTTGAAAAGCCATCCTCAAGTTATTGAAATCTCGCACAAGCTGCCTGTCTGTCGCAAATCTGATTTTGCGCTGTGCGATTTCGCTTTTCATTCAGAAAGATTATAGCGACCACTGAAGCTTCCTACCACAGATTCTATCCCGTAAAACATGGTGAAAATTGAAAGTGAATGTCACAGATTAATGAGGTGCTGTAAAGAAGCATTCTATTGTAGACACGCGATTGATTGCCTCGTTGAATATTTTCAGGAAATTTGGCAACCCGTCGGGCCGTACGGGTAGAATAGACGCTCAAGGAACTAAGTCACGTACCGTTAGACTTCGAGAGGTGTTTTATTATTAGGATGGAAAGCATGCCAAAAAAAAAACCAGTCGCATGCAGAGGCTCAGAACCGGGAGATGCTGTTGAGCACCCACAGTATTTTGTAGCCCGAGCATCCCCAGCATTGATGCGGAAATCGAAATTTCTTATGTAAAGCTCAAGACAAACACCCACGGGTCTGAAATACTTCCGAACCTCCTGGTCGCAAAGATAGTATTGATGATCCGAAATGGCGGAGTAAACACATGATGGTACCAAGATAATATGGACCAGATTTCCATAGACCAGGTAGACTACTTGTAGATGAGAATGGATGCGCAAACGTACCATAACCAGGTGCTCTCCTGTATGTCCATCAGATTATACGGAACCAGATTTGCGATACATCCATTCGTATTAGTCGAGCGAGTTATCTTCTTCGAACAAAATATCGGTTTGTTGGTTTGAAAAAGTGTCAGTCTGCTTGGCTTGCCGCAACCTGCTATGTTCAAATTTAAAAATTAATATTTCTTTGTTTTCGACATAAAAAAGGATCGTGTCTGAGTGTGGAACTCTCTTGTTCAACGGCACAATATGAACCCGACCATCCCATATGATGCCTTTTTGCTCTTTGGAGGTGTCATTGTGATTTGGCATCCACTTCCGAAAAGTTTCGTCCCTGTGTGCAGAACAACAAATGTGCATTCAGTTGCAAAAGGCAACTTGCTCAACAATGTGGTGAAAAAAATAAGATAAAAATGCCCATAACAAACTTTAAGAGCAATACGTGTGTATGAAAAGTAGTATGGTTAGGAACATAGCTAATTACTATCGTCACTAGAAATCATGAATGTAAATAGTCTGTTTATCAGGGCTTAAATAATGATAAGAAAATCGGTTTAATACAGTAATTTAGCTTAGTCGCGGGCCGCACAAAATCACCTTGAGGGCCGCATGTGGCTTTAGGGCCAGCTGTTGGCCACCCGCGATATAGAGCATAAGGTGCTACTACCGAACCCTGGTGAACACCAATTTTTTAAAATCATCCTGTCATATTTTAATCTAATTAATTTTTGCTGTTTTTCAGTTTCTTCAAGTTGCAAAGGATGGGAATCTGATCACGTGATCACGAGTGACTGTCCGGTCAGCTGGTGGTTGTATTGTCGTGAATGTCATCTCCGTCTTCCTAAGGAACCCACGCGAGGGCTCCCTGCTTGGTAAATATCGACCGGTCATTCAAGGCTTCGTCAAACTTCCTCTACATTCACGCAACATGGACGTCCGTTGCCAAGGGGCTTTGCTAAATAATGCTCCAGGAACAGCCCTTACGTATTAGTGACGTCACTTCCAGGGGGATGGAAGTGTAAGGGCATCCGTGACGTCACCGACATAGCACGTGATCGGCATCGCGCTGAGCATGTGATGGACATGAGTGACATCACAATGAGTGTACCTTTACCGTTAAAAATTTTTTTCTCTCACCAGTATTTGAACACAAAATGGCGGAAATCGATTTAGAATCGATGAAGAAAAACAATCTATCGATTAATTAATTGTTTCAATCAGTTAATTAGTGTATAAATTAAAAAAAATTCTTTATATTTTTCTTTTTGAAATTTAAAGCGTAATTCCAGAGACTTTGATTTTCAAAAATCGATAAAAATGACTTTCCATCAATGCTCTGACCGGGGCAGTAGGCAAACTGACCATTACCCCAGGGCTCCGAGCCTACAGCCCGCACGGGTAAAAAACCTTATATCCCGGGAGGGACAGAGCCTGGATCGTGTCTGGTCTGGCAGGGCTCCGAGCCTGAAGAGCTATGGCTCCGACTATGTATTTTCCGCAGGACCGTTGCAGCTAACGTTATGGCCCTAGGTCTGACCTTTTTTTCAACAATGCATTTTTGACAGTTCACAAAATGCATTCTTGACAGTTCACAAAATGCATTCTTGACAGTTCACAAAATGCATTCTTGACAGTTCACAAAATGCATTCTTGACAGTTCACAAAATGCATTCTTGACAGTTCACAAAATGCATTCTTGACAGTTCACAACAATGCATTCTTGACAGTTCACAACAATGCATTCTTGACAGTTCACAACAATGCATTTTTGTCAATTCACAGCGATACATTCTTGACAGTTCATAACAATACATGCTTGATAGCTCACAACAATACATTCTTGATAGCTCACAAAAATACATTCTTGATAGCTCACAAAAATACATTCTTGATAGCTCACAACAATACATTCTTTCTTAACAATTCACAACTATGTAAGTACTTGATTTCGTATGTTCTTTTAAACGTTAGGCCATGATTATGGCGCACTTCGTGGCATTTTAAGATGTGGGGGTGCCGTTTAAATGCCTCGAGATTGGGAATAGGTGGCAGGAATATGGAGGAAGCTTTGGAATCTTGTTTTATAGATGAAACCCCTTTAAACAAAACCACGGGTCCGGCACAGTACACTTCCCCACTACGGGGGTAAGGGCTCTTATAACAAACAGGGCTGTAACAGTAACATAGTTACGGCCCTGTGAGTGGTGACGGAGAATGTGTAATGTCTAAATTATAGCTTCGTTTTCGATTTAACCTGTCTGGCTATATGCGAAGTTCAATACCGAGGGCCGTCTTAACATACAGGGCCCCCTAAATGCACGGGGGTGGGGGACCCACGACCACGATGATGGATCTTGTACTATGATTTTCGAGATTATGTAATTATCTGAATCGGCATGCTAGTGATTCCTAGTTGGGTGAGAAGAGACGACCCAGAGCATAATTCTTGGTGAGGGGACCCCATGATGCTTTTGAGACCCCCCTGAAGATGCTGGAAGCAAAATTGCAATGATTTATTGTGAACAATCATACCTTGTCATTTTTGCTCTTTCTCCTCCTACTCCTCCTTCTTTTTTGATTTCCATGGTCATTATGCAATAATGACCAATCATCCTCACGTCATGTCCAATCCAGATAAGCTGCAATGGAACCAACCAATATTGTTTCAATGAGCACAAACATTTACAACATAGCGTAACATGTATCAGAGCAGGGGTGCACAACTTTTTCAGTCCGCGGGACAGATATGCGATAATTCTGCAGCTCGAGGACCAGAAACTTGTACGTATAGGGTGACCATTTACCCGTATTTTACGGGAAATTCCCGTAATTTTGGTCTTCTCAACTTTTTTAAAATGTCCCGTTTAATCGAGTCTCCGTTTTAATCAAATTTTTTAAATCTAGAAATTGAAATTATTCTCACAACATAAATTATTGCCTTTGACAATATTATCGGCCCCTTTACTTGCCTTTGACAACATTTATCGCTGTAGCTGGCAACTTCACTTGCCTTCGACTTTTTTTTTACTGTAATTGGCAATTTTGACTTTGACAATTTTTTTGGCTGTAACTGGTGATTTTACTTGCCTTTGACAATTTTTTTGGCTGTAATTGGGAATTTACTTGCCTTTGACAGTTTTTTTGGCTGTAATTGGTGAGTTTACTTGCCTTTGACAATTTTTTTTTTTGGCCGCAATCGTCAAACTTACTCGTGTTTAACAATTTTTTGTCGATTGCGGCTGCAATTTGGGAACTTTACTTGACTTCGATTTTTAGTGCAATTGACAACTTTACTTGCCTTAAACAATTCCTTTTGGCTGTGATTTACAACTTTACTTGAGTCAGACAACTTTTGTCAATAATTGGTAACTTTAGACAATTTTTTGCGATAATCGGTAGCTTTAGACAATTTTTTGCGATAATTGGTAACTTTAGACAATTTTTTGCGATAATTGGTGATATCATCTATGGATTCCGATTTTTCAGTATTTTTACTAAGGAAATGTGGTCAGCTTAAGCTTTTTTCGTGTTGTGTGTATTGATACTTTTCCACCGGAACCACTTGGCAGGTCGCAATTGGCCCGCTGGTTTTAGGTTGTGCACCCCTGTATTAGAGCAATACACTATGTGCTTTAATCGGTCGGAACTTTAATCAAGATGGTTTGTAAATTGATCGAAAACTGACATTATTCAATAATGATAATGTTACTATATGATCATATCCAATGAATAATCCACCAACTCTAGCAGTTATTTCAAAATGAAAAAGCCGCCAAGTATTTGTAAGTATACAGCAGAGTGTTCTCTTCCCTATGGGATGGTGATAACAGTTTAAAAAAATTTGCGGACCGACGGAAATGAGAGAGAAATAATTTGTGGACCGATAAAAATAAATGAATAGGGGAAATATAATTTGAGGATCAGCAGAAAACAAATATGGAAAATAAGTTTCGGATCAGAAAAAAATAAATAAAAAAATGATTTGTGTGCGGACAGCAAAAGATAAAAAAATTAGGAAGAAATATAATTTTTGCAGACCGGCTGACACGGCAAACGCAGAAATAAGAACAAATTTAGAGGCTGTATTTTATTTTTTAAACCTGGAAAATTTTACCGGCTACTTAGATTGGGCGAATTTTTTTTTGCTGATCTTTAAAAAGTTCCCACTGCCCGGCATGGACCAGCGGTCGAAGAACCCCGGTATACAGTCTTTAATATAGTTCAATGTTTTATCGTAACATTATGGGTACTTAAAACTACGGTGACCACAGAGCATGTTCTTCGTAGGTTCGGGCCTAGGGCAAAAATTGCCCCTCCCCACCTTTATATCTATAGATTTCTTCGAGGCATGAATAATTACCGTCAAAATAAATTCTGAATTATGCTTTTGCCTTTGCTTCTTTCAGGATGTCTTCATCAGGGTGTATCCAATTTCAAATTGAAAAATTTAACAAGATGAAAAAGTAAATACGCGGAACGAACTACTTAGAAATTTTAGAAATGCTTTTCCGCGATAATTTTCTCTCGTTTCTAGTCAGTCTTTCAGTTAAATGCAATATCTCTTTATGTTGACTCAGATACATTCAAAATCTTCCTTGATTTGCTCAGAGATATCAGTCCACATGGCTGGATCGTCAGTGAACTCTAAATTAATTAGTTCAGTTTCTTACAATGCATATGAATAACTTGTGTAAGGTATTTTATCAAAGGGTTCTGACTCCCGAATCGTAACACTTTTTTTGTTTGAGGAAACCCTCTTACGTTATGGAGTTTTTAATTTCAGACTTAACATGCCGAGTGAAAGTTGATGGATCAACCACAGCAGAACAGAAAAACAACCATAATAATAATATACAGAGGGAGCTCTTGTACCTATTTAAGTTTACTTAAAGTTATGAAACATAAACATCTTTTGGCCCAACTCGGCGATATAAATTTCAACTGAACTGCCTTCACCTCTATAGGCATAAATAAATTTAACAATACATGTGAATATACGATAGATAAATAATTATGATTCCACTTATGGCAACATTCTACTAAAAAAAGTGGGGGGGGGGGGAGACTAAAATATATAAGACACAACTGACTTTGGCAACCCCAGAAAATTTGTGGGCATTGGGTAGGTACCCCATTTTACCATGCGAGAAAGAAGCATTGAGTGACGAGACGTCTAGGCTTGAAAAACCTGTCCCGGTTAATTTTTGAGTTGTCTTGAGAGCGTGTTTGAAATTTGATTGTGAATAGTCAAAATTTGTTGAGAATCATCTAGATTCCCAGGTTTTCAATTACATCGAAATCTTTCACCCAGGTTTAAACCATCGTTTACCCGGGAAAAAACTTACAGGGATGTAACCCAGGGGCCCAATCCAAACTTTTCCCCTCAATTTAAATCTGCTTATAAGGTAGCTTCTGAAAAATCAAAGCCTTGGGTAGCCCGTTAAAATTCATACGCTTGAAAATCATATATTGTGTGAATAAGGTTTATTTATTGCAATTTCTTTAGAGCTGTCAAAGCTGAGCGAATGTATGATGTTAAAATTTCGGGCTCAAAAATTATAGAAGGGGGAGGAACGTTTGGAGCGAATGCCCCACGTGTCCATGCTGCAATCAGGCGCAGCAGGTGAGTTTTAGGATTCGACATATTCAAGTCTAAATCACTCTTCTCCTCCCACGATACGAAGATCCTTGGATAAATTGATTTCCTCTAAACTCGTACCTGAGCATCATCAGCAAGAGGAGTATCCGAAAAACACATAAACACTTCTAACGGCGCCCGTGACGTCACAACACCGAAGCCATGTTTGTCGTTTCCTTAAAAGAAAATAAAATCAATCTACCTCATACGTGTGTGTATATCCGACACGCAGAACACACACCCTCGGCACGAAGATTTCACGTGATCGAGGACGGGGCCAAATTTAGAATAGCCCTCAACGGAACGACCCCTCCACACAGGCGCATATCCCACTAAAAAAAACCTTTACATGCGTGGCATACGTGTCCGTGTGACGTCAAGATTCCAAAAGAATCGAACTCCTTGAACGACATACCTGTTCCTCGTTGATGACGTCATACAGGTGGTACACGGAATACAAAATCCCGGACGGAGAAGAAACTACTTCTATCCGATTTCCGCGTGTGGGCGTCACCGATCACGGAACTATCACGTGCAAGGCTGTGGCCACCCCGCCTGTATTCAGACCTGGATCGATCGATAGAGCCTTGCTTGGGTGGTGATGACGATGACGAGGACGCTCTCTCCTGCGACTGGGATAATCATACACAAGAGTGTCCTGTTGGCCTCCAAACGCGGAAGGACGCGGCCACAAAAAGAGAAAGAGAGAGAGAGTATTAACATGGGAGTCGCCTAAGGGTGTGGTGGCCGAGATTATCCTGACCGCTAAACTAAGGAGGAGCTTTATGCAAAAGACGTGTATGTTGTAAACATGTACATGTACATGCGTAGATGTAAAGAAGGGGCGAAATAGTCCCTTCTCACTCACTATATATAGATACATGCACAAATATGTCTACCCTGTGCCAAGATTTCCCAAGATTCAGGAAACATTCGTAGGTGTGGTTGATATTTCTTTTAATTATCTTTTAAATTAATTATACTCAAAATTATTATCTAAAATGATAACTATTTTCTTAATTGGTAATAGTGAGCCATATAAATGGATGAACACCAATAACTACTAAGAAAATTTTCATTATTTTACTTTAGTTTCGGTTTTGTATGTAGTTGCGGCTTTTTTGCGCATCTGGTATTACTGTAGTAAAAACAACTTTAGGGATTTCCTGCATGGGAAAACTATATTCAACTATGTTGTTTCCTCTGCAATTACAAAATATGCGAGGGAATAAACTCTATACACTATTTCATTATGCAAAAGATGATAATAATAATTATTGTTTATGTATTGTTGGACGATTAAAGATCGCAAAATTTCATATTGAATTGCATATATGGTATTTAGTGTTAAGTTGATGCACATTTCTTAACAATGCTGAGAGCTTGGAGATTATTTTTGTAATCATTAATAACAGTTATTAAACGGAATTTAAAGTTATTTACTCTTGCTTAAAGCTATTGATTAGAGTTTAAAGTTATCAACTGAAGTTCAAAATTGTCAACCATGAGATTGGTAGTTGTCAGCTATAATATTTTTCATTATTAAAACTAAAATTCAAATTAACTCGAGTTGAGAGTTATCAACAACAGATTCATAATTCTTAACTGTAGTTCAAATTAATACCATATAATATTATTTAAATTCATGTACTAGATATAAAGGTTTTTAACAGTTTTAATTTGAGTTAAAAGATATTAACTAGAGTTAAAAATATTATTAACCATGAGATTGGTAGTTATTAGCTATGAAATTTTTCTTCTATTAAATCCAAAGTTCAAGGTTATTCACTAGAGTTAAAAGTTGTTTACTATGAAATTGATAGTTATTAACTTGGTTCAAAAAAAAGTCAAACTAACATATAATAACATAATTAAAATTTATTAACTGGAGCTCAAGGTTATCCAACATGATATTGGTAGTTATCAGCTATGAGATTTTTTGTTATTAACCGGAGTTTATACAGCTATCACTAGAATTAAAAATTATGGTCGTGAGATTGGTAGTTATCAGCTATGACGTTATTATTTGGTAGGTCAAAGGTTCAATATTGTTAGTTAGAGTTTAAAGTTATCAACAAGAGTTCAATGCTATCAGCTATGGAGCAAAATTGCTTAGTTATTAAGTTAGTTATTATTAGTTATTAACTAGTTCAAAAATCAATAACGTATAATAACACAATTTAAATTTGTTTACTAGAGTTCAATGCTATCAGATATGAGATTAGCAGTTATACATTTTATGGGCATTGTATAATATTTTATCATGTATAAAAAATATATATTGTTTATAATTTTTTTGAATTTGTAATTGGGTTGCTGTATTTTTGTAATATAATGACATCCATACTCATTATGTGCATCTTTTCCTCAGCCACCTCGTTCGAAATTTTGTCTGTTGTGGCCTTGTATTTGTATTTTTATATCAGCTATGACATTGGTAGTTATTAGTTATGAGATTTTTCTTTATTAAAACCGGAATTCAAAGTTTTTCAAAAAAGTTAAAAGTTATCAACAATGAGATTCATAGTTGCTAACCGTAGTTCAGAGGCTATAATATATAATAATAAAGTAATTTTATATTTATCTAATTTTATAATACTAATATCATTTTTTGCAATAGTAATATAATTTTATAATATTAATATATTTTAAATTCATTATATAAATATAATTCAAAGTCATCAACCATGATAACTTGGTAATTATCAGCTATGAAATTGATAGTTATTAACTTTAGTTCAGAGGTTGATAACGTGTAATAACGTAATTCAAATTTATTAACTAGAGGCCAAAGTTATCAATTATGATATTAGTAGTTATCAGTTCTATATTTACGACTGGAATTTAAAGTTATAGAGATCAAAGATATTAACTAGAGTTCTAAAATGGTGTTAATTATTGTTTTAGAAAGTTATTAATTTGAGTTCCAGAAAGTTATAATTTGGAGTTCTAAAAAGTAATTATTTATGCTAGCCAGATATCAAAAAAAGTTATTAATTAGAGTCCGAATTTATCGACTGTGAGGTAGCCGGTAGGTTGGTATTTATAAGCTATAAGATTGTTCATTATTAAGTAGAGTTCAAAGTTATCAACGACGAGATTGATGGTTAGTAACTGTGTTTCAAAAGTAATAACATACGATAACAAAATTTATATTTGCTAACTAGAATTCAAAAAATATTAACTATAAAGGATTAGGCCCTCTTGCATACCGGCATGCTTGCCCGGTATGCAAGAGGGCCTGGGTTCGAGTCCCGGCGGAGACGTGATGACTTTTCTTTCCGAACTCACCTCAGCATAATATCCGGAAAATAACTGTTTCCTTGATATCTCTGGCTGAGAAAAAAGCCATCTATTAACTATAAAATTTGCAGTTGTTAACTGTAGTTTATTCAAAGGTAATATTATTTAAAGTTATCAACCACAGAGTTCAAGGTCATAAACAATAGAAAATGGTTAAGAGTTTGTGTGAGTATGTGAATTTTGCTTTTAAGAATTTTCTTTTGTTAACTGAAGCTCAAAGTTAAAAACTGTGAGATTGGTTATAAATATAAGAGATTGAATATTATGGTTATCAACTACAACATCAAAGTTATTAATTACATTTAAAAGTTACGAATTACAAAATAGATTTTTGTTAATGTGGATTTGAAGACATTAACTGGATTTATTTCACTAGAGAAAAAGTAACTGTCGTATTTGGATTTGTTAAATTTGAGATATTCTACATATTGATGAATCCATTAAAATTTATGGACCGTAACTCAAGTATTAATGGCTTGAGAGACTGTAACTTAATATTAATAACTAAAATATCGACAGTAATTAAAATTATTAACCGACGCTATAACCGGGATTTCAAAGCAACGACTTTGATAATACAGTAATCAATAAATAAAAAACTGACGTTCAAACTCATAAATTTTTATTAATATAATACTTATGATATTTTTAAGCAATTAATTCATTTCAAATAATGGCAAATTGTGTGTAGTCAGTGTCGTGTAATTTGATTCGTCACCGCTTTAGAATTAGACATGTAGTCATTAACTCGAGTTCAAAGCAGTGCTTTTTGATATTTATTATTATTATTATTCACACCTTGATAACTTGATTGTTGATAGTAATATAACAAATACAAATTGATATAATTCATTATGATTTAGAATTATCAATTTTAGTATTAACGGCCAACAACGATTCCTGTTATTAATTCCAATCTGGTAGTCATATTATAATATCAGCAAGGATTTTCGAATTTTAATTTATGGTATTTAAAGTCATCAGTTTTGTTATTGATTGATAGTTATTAATCTATCAATACATTACATGTTAAAACTTCTAAGATGTTGTCTAACTACACATGCTTAACACCATCAATTAATTTTGTCAATTATTCAAAGACTGATGGTTATTAACTATAATTGATGTTTCCTAATTTCAATATTTATTGTCTCTCACTGTTATTTTGGGCTATTAATTCTTAATATTGATAGTTAATTAACCATTTTTATTAGTATCAACCTTTTATCTGCCACGGAACTTCAAGGTACAAAATTAGATAATTTGTTATTTGCTGTTTTTTTGGTCTTTAATTAAAACTAAAATGACCTAATAAATAACTTTCATTTTTTAATAGTTTTAATTATTATATTCATTATTTATTAGCATTTTCCTCTTATTTTTCTTTTCATAATGCCATTTGGGTTGACACAACAAGGATTTAAAGCTATTACATAATTCAATATGACTGATTACGTTTGTTCGGTGTCAATTATTGTCGCCTTCATTCGAAGTTTGAGTTATGAAGTGGAAAATTAAGAGTTAAACTTTTAAATTCACTATAATTTTTTAAGATTTTAAATTGTTTCGAATTTGAGTAATTATAATTCATACATGTCCCTTCACATCCTTTGGTATGGCCAATTTTTTCCATTTTTTTCCTCATTGCTTTTCTCGCAAATTTCTTATGTAAATATGTAAAACAAGATGCAAAGATTGTCTCCGGGTCCCAAAGCTAGAGCCCCCTCCACCATGAATATGATAGTTAAAAAATTATTATTTTTTACCAAGCTGAAATTTACGAACACATAATTTTGATTAGTAAATGTAACTAATAATAATGATAATGAAATGATTTCCATGAATGATCGCAATAATGAAATTCCAAAATTCCAATTGTTTTTTTTTCTATTAAATATTTTGAATGCTGTTACTTCCAACACAATATTGCCGTTTCATATCTTCATTATTGTTTTTGCTTTAATTCATGAAATTTATATTTTATTAAGAATTTTAAGCTGTAAAAGTTACTGAGTACAATCCAATTTCAACTATTGTAGTGTCACCTATCGGGGAAAAAATGAACTAGAGACTGAATCGTTTCTAATAAGCGTTATCACAAGAATTGTGCGTTTTTTTTTCAATAATTCTCATAAAAATATCGTTATGTATATTTATATCTGATGTTTTATCTAAATTTCATTCATATTTTTTTTAACAATTAATGGAATAAAAAGTTGTAGTTATTTGATTATAAATTCTGTCGCTTTCATTAATAACAATTGAGTTGATTTTTCCTTTAACATTAGGATGGATGTTGTTTCCAGGCGGGCAATAACATCGTTCGTGGTTTTCTTGTAGGTCATAATAGTTAGTAGAGATTTCTCGACCTCCTTCTGACTATCTCTCCAATTTTTTCTGTGATAAGTAAACCTCAAATTATCGAATTCCTATTTAAACCCGCTTCAAGAATTTTCACTAATGACTGCTCTTCATTTCTTTCCTTGGAAGGAAAAAAATCGTTAAGCGGGCGCTAGAATTCCCAATGCTACAGCAATATCGCTCATGTAAACGGGAATTCTGAGTACGGCTCGGTCTGTATATTTTAATATCTTTTATTGACTTATCTTTTATATGTTATACACGTACACTATAGCACATTCACCTCTCTATCACATACAATTTTTTGATCTTCTTCACCCAGCTCGTACGGAGCGCAGCATCGAACAGGAAACCTCTTATGGGAGTCAATAGACTCGGTACGCCCAGAGAAAATTCATCTGACCTCAGTCAGCAGTCTGTCATTCGTAAGGACACTTACTTTATGTCAATGTCACCACCAAGGAAAATCATTGTTGAAATGTTTCCTTACCAATCAGGATGATTGGAAAAGGTAATTTAATTTTTCGGATGACAATTGCCGAGAAAAACCTGGTTGTGTTTCTAGTATGTATTCATAAATTATGTACACGACTCCCTCATCATTGAGCGGTACACCCGGGTTCCGATTTTTACTTCCCTACTCCCCATATCGATTTCAAAATAAATTTAAAAATGCGAAAAAATTAAGTACTAATGCACCATGGATTTTTCCCTCAAACTTTGGAGCCACCGAATTTTCCGGGGGGGGGGGGGCGCAAGCAGAAATTTCTGAATTTCTAAACAGTGATATAAATCACTTAAACGTTATATTTTAATTTTTTTTAATGGCATATGAAGAGTGACTGCAAGATTTGGAGGGCTGGAGGGAGTCGCTGTATATATCAAAACCCCATATATACTCTGTCTAAGGTCGATTCCGAGTGCCCCCAAGCTAGAGCCCTGAAAGCTTTCGTCTTATGGGAGCCACAACTGTGTAATTACATTATTTAAGACTATTAATTATTGTCAAAAAATTGACTGTTGGTGCAGTGGTTCTTAACCAGGGGTCATTCAAAGTTTTCGGGTGATCGCGGTGAACTTGGATTAGAAAACAATTAATTTATTGATTTTGTATTATTATTTACTGGATATTATTCTGTAAAAGGGACATTGCCTTCATCGTATAGGCACAGAAGGTCCCTGGAGCATAAAATGTTAAGGATCCCTGTGTGAGTGAGCTGAGGCGGATATATGGTTTGGCCACCGGTGGACAATTCAAATTTTGTCACCCTTTATCCATTTTAGCCTAATTTTCTTGATCACTCATTCCTCAAATTGACCGCTCTGGACTATAGAACATTTATCGCTCCCCCGTAAATATACCCGTCTTCTAAGTCACTCTTTTAATCGTTCATATGCTTTTACACTCTCGAGGTCACTCTTTTGGACATTCTGATGCTTACAGGCTCTCTGGGTCACTCACTGACCAAGCACCTCACTCTCTAGGTCACTCTTTTTGTCACTCCCATACTTACGCACTTTCTAGGTCATTCATACAGCCACTCACTGACGTGGTTTCTCGCTCTCTAGGACTTCCAAACCGTACACACTCTCTAGTCACTCCCGTGCTTACACACACAGGGTGGTCTTAAGACTATCATGGGCCCACGGGCCAAATGTTTTATGTAAGGCTCTACCTGGCAAATCCTCGAAAATTTCAAACAGATCTCATTGTTGTGAGGGCCTTTTTTCTCTTGAGGCCCCTTGGACAGCTAGGGTGTGTCAATGCGTTAAGACGGCATTGCTCACACACTCTCTGGTCACTCCCATACTTGCACCCTCTCTAAGTTATTCTGTTGATCACTCATTGATCTAACCTACACTATACATGCAAAGGTGAATCCATTGTCTCTTGCTACCTTCTTCACATTGTACTTAAATTTTCTTGACAAATCATTCCTAAAATTTGCCACCCCCTACTATTTCGTTGCCCTAGGCTGTAGCCCGTTTAGCCCCCCCCCCCTCCCGTAAAAACGCCTCAGTGAGTGAGGGATCAAGTGCATCAAACAACGGTTTGACAGCCCGTATGTGGCATGCAAAGTGAATGCTTTCAAAAACTGTCATGCCTGTCTATCAATCCGTCGAGTTCATTAAATGAACGTGTTTTGCGACACAAAAACGATGAAAGCGATCAAAAGTGCCATGTCCTCGACGACACACCTACGTGATCTAAATGTGGGTCGTGGTTATTGCCACGAATACTTGAAGTCGGTTCAAGAACTCCAAAACGTGATGTTAATAGCGGCATCGCAGCTGAATATAGACACACACGGGTACGGTATTTCGACTATCACACGGGGCCTTACACGTATACGTATTATGTATGTATAATCAAGATTCCGAGCACTATACCATTTGGCTAGGTCCTCTCTTTGAATGACGTCTTCGCATTTTCACGTGATGATCCTCGCTGGCAACTGCTGCCGATGCTACAAGTTGGCACTGAGTCCAATGTCAAGGAAAGAACACGGAAGAGAGGGAGAAAGAGTTATGTATTTTATTTAGACTTCTGTGCCAAAAATGGTGCTGGCATGAGGTTAATATCGTGTTACAATTGCGTTGTATCTCTTAACTTTAAGTAAATAATTGAAGGAAAAAAATATTCCCAATCTGGGAAACACTTTAAGAGCGCTTTTTTAGTTTTTTTTGTGAAATATAAATTGTTATGTAAAAATATATATTATGCTTGTCATTGACTCTGAAGAGGTTTACGTTTGAATAATGATAATTATGTCTTGTTTATATTGTATACGTTTTTTACGATTCTGTTCATTTCGTATTTCATTATTTTATTTCTTAATTGAAATGAAATGCACGTGCTAAAATATGATGCTAATATTGGTGCTAAATATGTTACTTGGCACAAAAAATGACAGTGTAATACTTCAGGTCATAACCTTTGAATGTTGAAAGAGCAATATGATAAGCGCTGAACTTGGCCGGTCTAGAAATCTATCCGGCAACAATGGTTTCTCGGCATCAACAATAAATTTTGTAAAATTTACTTTGGGTGAGATGGTTCCTGAGCAATGTTTTCTTCAACATTTCAGAAGATATCCATTTATTTCCTACCAATTAGTTTGCAATTTCTTCAGTGTCAAGACATTGAACTCCCACTAGGTGAGATATTGACTGTATAATTTTTTTTTTTTTTTTAAACAATATGGTTTCCCTAAAAATGTCATAGCCAGCTAAACTTCTTGGACGGAAGGGGGAGAATTTGATCAAGAATTTGGAAGCTCCGTGTGCATAGTTTGATTGCCTTCCTGTGTTTGTTTGTGTGTGTGTTCTTCCATTACACATCTGCATCAGATATCGTCATTTATAACAACAAGTACTCTGATGAACAGTAAATAATTTCTATGCCTCAAGAGAAATATCGAAAATCATTAATAATGGTTTTTCGTTAAATTATCGGTAACTTTGGCGTCTCGATAAATATCGGAAGTAACCAATATTGATTTTCCGGAATGGGCTATCGGTAATTTTGCCGTCACAATAAATATCGCAAATCATCAATAATGATTTTCAGATGAAATATCGGTAACTTTGGCGTCTCAATAAATATTGAAAGCCATCGATAATGGACTTTTGAAGGAACTGTCGATAACTTGATAAATATCACGTCGTCAACAATGCTTTTCAGGTGAATTTTCGATACTTTTGGTGTCTCAATAAATATTGGAAACTATCAATAATAGTTTTCGGATGAACTATCGGTAACTTCGACATTTCGATAAATATCAAAAACCATTAGAAATTGTTTTCGGATGAATTTCGGTAGTTTTGAAGCCTTAATAAATATCGTAAATCATTAACGTGGTATTTTTTTAATGACTTTAACGTCTCGATAAATAATGAAGGTCTCGATAATGGTTTTTTTTAAAATGTACTATCGGTGTAGTAACTTTGACGTCTCAATAAGTATAAAAAATTTTTTAACAATGGTTTTTAAATGTATTATCGGTAGCTTCTACGCTCAATAAATATCAAAAGATATAAGTAATAGTTTTCGTATGAATTATCGGTAGTTTTGACGCGACGATAAATATCGAAAAGCATTAACAATAGTTTTCTGATGAACTATCGGTAACTTCGACATCTCAATAAGTATTGGAAGTCATTGGTAAGGGTTTTTGAATAATCTGTCGATAATTTTGATGTCAATAAATATGGAAAATCATCAGCAAAGTTTTTTAAGGAATATTTTTCTCTATAACTATATTTCTACTTAAGAATTCATTTTTCAACGATCTGAAACAGATCGTTGAAATATATATCACAGATATATATATATAAATTATTTTTTAGTTTCAAATATTTCTCAGTGCCCCAAATACGGCAGTATTTGTAGCAGTTATATGTTTTCAAACATAACAATTTTTTTCAATTTTATATTCCTGTGTATAATTAAATGTTAAATATAACATAATTAATTGTTTTTAATTTATGGAAATTTAGGTGCTCAAAATACTTTTTACGTATTTATATTGATAATACGTTTGTAAAAATTAGCAAATTCATTGCTTTATTGCTTTTTTTTTATGGAATCAATTTCTTAACTCATAATCGGTAATTCTTACGTAGATAAATAATAACTGGAATAACAAATTTAAAATCTTCTAGTTTTTAATTCAGCTACGTTAAACTTTTGATTTTTCTTTCAATTCATTGTGATTTCGATGCTGACAAATTGTTTTTAACATATTTTTATAATAATAAAATTAATATGTAAAAGTTAAATAAACAAATTCTCTTTTCTCCTCTATAGATTTAATTTCAGAACGTAGAATTCACAACTTTTATACAGATGAATAATCACTAAAATAACGGTTTTAAAATTTAAGATTTCACTTTTTAATTTAGGTGCTCAGAAGAACTTATGCATTAACATTAATGAACGAATTCATTATTTCCTGAATTTTTTCATTGTATTAACCAAATAGGTATAATAGTCTACAATCGCACATACAGGAAAGTAATCATCTCTCTCTCTCTCACTATAACATCAATCTCAATGTTAACTAAAAAACAAACAATTTTAAAGTTAGCTGAAACAAATGTTAATTTCGCACACGAAATAAACTCACTAAAAAATATAAGTAATTATCAATTTCGATAGTAAATAAAAATGGTTTATAGTTTACCTGTCATAACGTAAATCCTAATCCATTATAATCCATATTTTAACGAACCACGTATCCACAAATATATGAGCACCATAAAAATTTTGTATGATTTTTTTTTAAGAGCATGCACAGCCGTTTTTTTGTTTTCCTTTTAGAGCGCATAATTGTTGTTTTTCTTAACTAGAGATAAAAGCTTTATAGAGAAAACAAGCACTTATGGAAGATAAAGAGATCAAATAATTTTTGTTGCATGCATTTTTCTCGGCGGCAGTATCAAGCACAGTAAGAGGACTTATAGTATTGTATAAAATATATATATTATATATGACCATTTTTTATTGCTTCTTGTTTTTCTAATTCCCTCGTAGAGTAATATCTACAAAGAGAGAGGAGATATAGAATTTAAAATTCAAACTTTTAGAGTAAATTGCATTTTGAAAAGAGAGGAACCACACACGTGAGTTGGTAGGAAGTTCTGACTGATTCCGTCTTGGCTTATATACTCTCTCGGAGAAAAAGAAATGGAGCCAAAATTTTTTTTAAAAAAAAGTAATATTAATACTTTTTTTTTTGGCTACTGGAAACACGCCATTAAACCTTCTTTTCACCCCCTTTTCACCTTCTTTCTGTATATAGACTCCACATCCAGTGAGTCCCTCGCGAACGCGGCGGGAGGGCCGTGCGCGTGATCCAGCTGCTCCGTGACGTTGCCGCTGTTCCCGTGGATACCGTGGCGTCATTTCTCAGTTACGTGTGACATAATAATATTAACGGGACAATGGGGCCCCCCTGCCAAGTTCTCAGCCAATTGCGTATCTCCGTGCGGGAAAGTTTCGCGATTTTATTTCGGACGAGTTTTCTATATTTAAATTCTGCGTGTGTGTGTGTGGGGATCGCGTCCGTCAGATGCAGATGCGGAGGAGAGATATGTTTTTTTATGTGGAAGATGTGTCATATTTTCATCGTCGCACGGAGGTTGTTTTTTTTTTGTTTTGTGAGGTTGGCAGTGGAAAGTTTCGGTAGTTTTGGTGATTTTCGGCGTGATATTCTTCCCGCGATGATTAGAATGACAACTGCCGTATTTCCCCGCATTTTCCGGCATGCCGGGAAGCGTTATTCCATCGTATATACATGGGGTTACGCTCATTGGCCGAGATCACTTTTACGTCACTCAGAGGGGAGGCAGGGCTCAAAATGTTACAGCATATATTAATACGTTACAGCAAAAATGTAATAAATTGGTTATAATGCATAACTAATCGACTTATTTGCTGATTGTCTCCGTAAGTTTAGTAACTTTTTTGCTGCGATTATGCATAATACCCAAGCATCGCTGATAAACACTAAAAAAATTACATAACTTTTACCAGAGACGCATAATACTCAAGCATACCTGGTTAATTTGATCAAATGCGATGAATTTAAAACGATTTATCATGTTTACCAACGATGCTTGGACATTAATGCGTGAAGTGAAAAATTTAGGGAAATTTATAAAATTTAACAAAATGGCCGGCAATTATGCATTATAACCTGCTATTAACCGGATTTATCACATTTACCGTGTAATATGGATATATATATATATACACTATGTAGTAAACGTGGTAGTTTTTTTTATTGACTTATCAATAGCGAAGAAGACTTTTGCCAGGAAGTTGTTCAATCTCTATTTGAATGCGACAGTCTTAACCCATATTTCAAGAATTTGCACGCTATAGTATAAACAGGTTTTAGTTTAGCGCTAATCCAGATGGCACTATAGTCATAAACAAAAACCACGGCTTGTATTACTTTCTAGTGTCGTAATTATGATCTTAGCCAATGAGAGTAATCCCATGTTAAAATATATATGATAGGATGGGAATGGATAACGCTGCCAGGAAACACCGAAAGAGGCTAATATACCAGGAAATTCGGGTCGCAGATTCTAGGAAAATTCTTTCCGGACTCTAAGAATCGATTCAATTGACTGATTTGAAGCTTGTTCGTTCTCTGAATTTTTAGATCCTTTGTGTTTCACGAACTAAGTTGAAGATACGTAGTTTGAATTTCACATTTGCTTTTGTCATCATAAATTTCGGTTCATTCAAAATTTCGGACGCTAAGCATAATCGTTCTCGTAGGTTAAACGAGCTAAATAGAAAGCTTAGTAGACTGTGATGTATTTTGTACTCTTTGATCATGGGTTCAAGATTTGAACGAGCAGAGCAAAAAATTAAAGAATTGCATTGCAAAACATGATATTAGTTGTATAAAAACTTCTGCAATCTCTGAGTATCCAAAAAAAAAGACGTATCGCAAAACACAATATTTGTATTTTTCGTATAAGGCTGGCGATAATTAGGTTAGTGTGGTAAGTAAATGCTTAATTTCCATTACGTTATTAAATTACGGGACAAAACACCGTTTATTGCAGTGAAAACTGTTATTTTATTCCGATTCGTGTATTTGTTCAGTATTTAATATGGATTGAATCAGTCGAATACACACGAAATGATGATGAATGCTTTGTTAAAGAATTTTATCTAGAAAACCCTAAAATTGTTAAGTAATACGGATTTGCAATACGTATTTGAGGGAAATTTCCAATAATCCATTTCAAGACGGTGGTAGAAAGATACAGATATTGGTTATTTATAAAATATTGCTTATAATTGCAAAGAATAGTTGAGGCGATTAGAAGTGCAAAAGAATAATAAAGTGAAAAAGAATCGAAGAAAGATTAAAGAAGACTTGGAGTAGAAAAAGGATATAGAAGAACAGAAAAAATGAAGAAGGATAAGAAAAATGATAAATAAAGATGGAGGGTATGATAGAGGAGAATAAAAGCAGATAAAATGAATGATAAAAATTATAAAAACATAGAATAACAATAATAAAAAAGCATTATAAAAATGATGAAGAAGAATAGAAGATGCGGTAGAGTGTATAAATGGCAATGCAGAATAAACCCATGAGAATCAAGTTTGGATCGTGACCCATAGCTCATAGCACCCAGCACCATAGCAAGCATTACACAGAAACAAACTCCACGTTATGTTCACAATATGGAAATATAGATGATGTGCATGTGTGGTTTATATAGTGTTAGCTCAAAAACCCTTGGCCGTAAGTGGGCTCGTGTGACCCTTTTTGGAAGCCTCTGCATTCAAGTTTGGGTCGTGACCCGTAGCTGAAGAATCCCTGGCTATAATTGAATTTGTAAGACCCATCTCTGAAGCACCTACGAATCAAGTTTGGGTCGGAATCTGTAGCACAAAACTCCTTGGCTTAGTGGATTTGAACGACCCATCTTGGAAGCCCTCGCGATCCAAGTTCAGGTCACCACCTAAGAAACCCAGGTTGTAAGGGAATTTGTATGACCCATCTCGAATGCACCTGCGAATCAAGCTTTTCTCGGGACTCGTAACTCGATTCCTTGTCTGTTAGTAGATTTGAACGACCTATCTCAGAAGCCCCTGAAGTCCAGACAAGACCCGGGCTCTGTCCCTCGAGGGGTATAAGCCCTTTACCCTGTTGGGTTGACTCTCTCAGAATCCCCTGGGACCCAAGTTCGGATCGCGACCCATAGGTAAATAACCCCCCGGTATACGGTAATGTAAATAAGTGCTTCTTTTTTGCTTCCTCATCCTCTTCAGTTTCTGTTGTCAGTTTTTTTTAAATTTATTTTTCGAAGAAATCGACGCAAAACCCGAGAAACTTCACAGTCAATTCAAATATAGCATTTCTTTTTTTAATTGGCTTTTTAAAATGGTGAAATCGATTCTTGATTTACAGGAACACGCGTAAAAGAGAAGACAATCTACGGCACAATTTCAACGTGTTTAGCGTATACGTTGATGAATTTAATGAATATGAATCAAATTTTCTAGACTCGTAAATATGATTACGATGCCACATGATAATTTCAAGAATTTTGTCGTACAATAACTGTGCGGTACGATTTCCCCCGAACACATCTTCTCTCTCTCTCTCTTATTAGTCTTGAAAAAGAATCGTAAAAGGAATGAGAGTTATAGATTACGGTGCAATACTGTCGCAAAGAATTTCAAGAATTTTGTCGTACAATAACTGTGCGGTACGATTTCCACCGAACACATCTTCTCTCTCTCTCTCTTATTAGTCTTGAAAAAGAATCGTAAAAGGAATGAGAGTTATAGATTACGGTGCAATACTGTCGCAAAGAATTTCAAGAATTTTGTCGTACAATAACTGTGCGGTACGATTTCCCCCGAACACATCTTCTCTCTCTCTCTCTCTTATTAGTCTTGAAAAAGAATCGTAAAAGGAATGAGAGTTATAGATTACGGTGCAATACTGTCGCAAAGAATTTCAAGAATTTTGTCATACAATAACTGTGCGGTACGATTTCCCCCGAACACATCTTCTCTCTCTCTCTCTCTTATTAGTCTTGAAAAAGAATCGTAAAAGGAATGAGAGTTATAGATTACGGTGCAATACTGTCGCAAAGAATTTCAAGAATTTTGTCGTACAATAACTGTGCGGTACGATTTCCCCCGAACACATCTTCTCTCTCTCTCTCTCTTATTAGTCTTGAAAAAGAATCGTAAAAGGAATGAGAGTTATAGATTACGGTGCAATACTGTCGCAAAGAATTTCAAGAATTTTGTCATACAATAACTGTGCGGTACGATTTCCCCCGAACACATCTTCTCTCTCTCTCTCTCTTATTAGTCTTGAAAAAGAATCGTAAAAGGAATGAGAGTTATAGATTACGGTGCAATACTGTCGCAAAGAATTTCAAGAATTTTGTCGTACAATAACTGTGCGGTACGATTTCCCCCGAACACATCTTCTCTCTCTCTCTCTTATTAGTCTTGAAAAAGAATCGTAAAAGGAATGAGAGTTATAGATTACGGTGCAATACTGTCGCAAAGAATTTCAAGAATTTTGTCGTACAATAACTGTGCGGTACGATTTCCCCCGAACACATCTTCTCTCTCTCTCTCTCTTATTAGTCTTGAAAAAGAATCGTAAAAGGAATGAGAGTTATAGATTACGGTGCAATACTGTCGCAAAGAATTTCAAGAATTTTGTCATACAATAACTGTGCGGTACGATTTCCCCCGAACACATCTTCTCTCTCTCTCTCTCTTATTAGTCTTGAAAAAGAATCGTAAAAGGAATGAGAGTTATAGATTACGGTGCAATACTGTCGCAAAGAATGCTGCGCATTCAAAACACAAAATGCATAGCAGAACGAATTTAATTTGAAAGAAATAACGGTTCAAAGTACACGAAAGAGGAAAGAAGAAGTTTGGCAACCGGCAGAAAACTTCCACTTCACAACGATTACGGAGGTACAGTTCGTTCCAACATACGCAACGGAGTTTCTCGCAGGTTCGCATCAGTTTCCTCAGAACGGAAACGCTCACATTGCTGGCGATAGATATGGTTTCGAGTCTGGGATTCGGATTTCCACGCATATAAGCTTCCAGAACTGTTGTTACGTCGATCGCGAAGCCATCGAAGCAAATGTTAGTCAACGTGTGTTTCCATTTGCTCACGCTCTCTTCGAGAATCTCCAGAATCGGGTGATCCAGGTAATCACAAACAATTGAGAGCTCTTCCAATTTATCTGACGGGATCGGTGAAATGGCATTCATCGCAACGTTTTCGCAACGCGCCAACTCTAGTTCCTTCAGATTTTTAGCGTTCTTCAATATCGAAAACAAGTCCACTCCATTGAAATTGACGAAGTAAGCACGGAACTCCACCATGTCTTTGAATTCGTTGTGATCTTGCAGCACTTTCGAAAGGGCTATGTCGGTGCAGTGGATGCTCATTTTTCGCAGTTTTGGGCACCCGGTCATCAGTTCATTGATGGTAAGCTGAGGTCGGACTAGAAAATGATCTGGGAGGGGAGTGTGATCATCTTCCTCCCTGAGTGCGACAAGAGAAAAATGCAGTTCTTCTAGCGAGTGGCAGTGATGAGCAATCGTCGAAAAAAGAAGCACGTCATCACGGAGAAAAATGTTGCTGAGGGTCAAGGTTTTCAAGTTCCGTCCACGGACACCCAGAAACGGAACAAGTAGATCTCCTGACATCAGTTCCCCAGCAAGCTTCGTTATTATCATCATCAGTTTCAGTTTCTCGATATTGGGACAGTGTTCAGTCAGTGTCTGCATCAAATCCTTGGATACACAGTTAGCAAAGAGCTGCAGGTCTTTGAGGTTAGGACAGTAATGGATCACCTGGGAGACTCGGCTTCCATTGATACAGTCTTCTGGAAGCTTTGCTTTGCACACGAAGACTATCAACGCTGGCTCACGAGAATCTGTTCCTCCCTCGCCTCTTGAACCCGCAGTAGTCTTCAAGTAATTGATCACTCGAACGGGCGATAACAGTCCTCGCTCACCCAGCTGCACTATTTCGTCGTACTTCCATTCGGTCTCCAAAACCTTTTCCCAAATCGAAGGAGTCGCATAAAAGGCGTTCCACGCCTTGCAGACCAACGGGATGTTCTTCACGAACTTTCGGTATCCCTCCGAATCGACGTAGAGGGAGAAGATGTGCACCAACAGCTCCGGAGGCAAATCGTGGATGTAATTTTTCTTCTCCTGCTCTATACGAAAACCTTTCAAAAGAGGAATCTTGATTTTGAATCTACTCAAGCACATTATCAAGAAGTATGTTTATTTTCAGCACTTTACAGAATATATATTTCAAAATGTTTGAATGACTAGTATGTAGCCGAACTTAATCCAGAAGTACGTTAGTAAATGATCTATTTGGGGAATGGTGAATTGGAGGCATCAATTTTGAGAAGAATGTGGACGGGTCTTTACATCAGCTAATATGCGAGCTGATCTCCCCATTAAAAAGTCTCGCCACAGAGAGCAACAGGCCTACAACGATTAATTATTCAATCATTAGACTTCACTCATAGTTAGAAAAACTGGTGGAAGATGGCAGCACTACACATAACAAGCATTACACAGAAACAAAGTTCACACCAGGTTTCACTACACGTACACGCACATTCCCGCATGAACAAATTCGTTAGAGGTTCCGCAAAGGAATATGGACGAGGTGTATGTCTGGGTTTAGTAGTAGTAGTAGCGCTGCCATTGTGGGGGGCCATGCCAAGAGGTATGTATATGTACAATATACATATAACACCAGTGCTTCCAACACAGAGGGTCGGGGTACCCGGGGGGATTGCACGTATACCTTCATGGGGTAGTTAAAAGTTTTCATTTCCAAGGGCCCTTGATGGATCTCATTGTTTTCTTGCTGCTTTAACGTTGAAAATTTTGCGATAGTGGAAGCCCAAAATATATCCAGCCTGGGGCCCCATAAAATTTGCGAATTCGGTCACGGGTAGGTGCGTGGGTGGGCCTAGATTTTATTCGTTGGTAAAATGAATACAAATGAAAAATTTTCATGGAACTCGCAGCGGGTGATGACCGACAAGCTTCCAAGTCGGGGGCACCATGTTTACAGGTTTCATTGTGGGGGCCCTGGATGAATCTCATTCTTTTCTGTTGTAGAATGTGCAACAGCGGAAGCCCTAGATAAAGCCAGTGTGGGGGGTCCCACTAAAAGTATGCGAATTGGTGTCCCGGGCCCTGGATTTTAATCGTTGGTGAAACGAATACAAATCAAAATTTTTCATGGCACTCGCAGCGGGTGATGACCGACAAGCTTCCAAGTCGGAGGCCTCATGTTTACAGGTTTCATTTTGGGGGCCCTGGATGAATCTCATTCTTTTTTGTTGTTTAACATTATACAATTTGCAACAGCGGAAGACCGAGATAAATCCAGTCTGGATTCCCCACTAAAATCTGCGTATTGTGTCTCCGCTACTGGATGTGGGGCCCTGGATTTTATTCGTTGTAAAATTGATAAAAATGAAAAAAAAATTGTGGCTCCTCACAGGGGGTGTCCAACAAGCTTCCAGATCAGGGCCCCATGGAAATGTTGACAGGTTCTAATTCGGGGGCCCCTGGATGTATCTCATTGATTTTTGTTGTTTAACATTGTAAAATTTGCAACACATCGGTAGCCCGAGATATATCCAGTCTGGGAGCCCCACTAAAATTCTGCGAATTGAATCTGGGGAGCCCCATGGGGAAGTTTTCTGGGGGTACTTGATGAATCTCATTTGTTTTTTGTCGCTTTATTATTGTAAAATTCGCTTCTTCTGTAAGCTGGTGCTTTCACACGTTCCTTTCCATAGCACGCTGATGAAGTGAGACGAAATAAACAAGATATGTTGTTATGTTGTGAAGAGAATTGGAGGGTTGGCCGCCAAAGGCCAAAAGTAGATATATACAAATATATATATATATACATACATTGAGTACATGTGCTTTGCCCCCCCCCCCCCCGGAAAAAGTTGAAATGACGGCCCTGGACACTTAAGCGATCTGTGACACATTTAAAGATCCCTTGAGTGACATGTGACGTTGTTTTAAAGCACTTAAGTGGCCCCCAGTGCGGTTCTACATCATTCAAGTTACCCTTGGCACATTCTCAGATTACTTAAGTGATCCGCGGTATATAATTACGGATCATTTGAGTGATGCGTGGCACAGTTCCAGAGCACTTAAGCGCCCCGGACACATTTCCAGATCACTTGGATCCGCGAAACATTTAAAGATCACTAAAGTGGCTTGTGTAGGGCACTTATCAATGGGGGGGGGGGATGTTACTTCAAACGCCCACAATCTATCGAAAGGTTTTTCTCGTTTTTGGCGCACCAAGTAAGATGCCATTAAAAATATTTCATATTGTCATAAAGGGTGGTTGAGGACGTAAGCATTATCCAACCCCCCCCCCCCGTCATCGAAAGTCAGCAAATCGGAAACCCCCCATCGATGCTGACGTAATACTTGAATGGCCCCCTTATGTGTAGTGCTGCCATCTGCCTTCCAATTTTCTAACTATGAGTGAAGTGTCAATCCCCCTTCCGAATTAATTCCTGGGGGGGGGGGGGAAAGATTGGTTTAATCCTTTCACGTACAGGCTTATAGAAACTAATTTAGACGATCTATATTTGAAGCATCGTCCAGAAATCTTAAAAACTGGTTACCTTATTGATATATTAAAAAGAGAAGCGGGAAAAGAAAAGAAGTGCAGTATATTCTGTAATTTTTTTTTATAAAAAATAAATCCGCCACGCGGAAGAATAAATGCTCAAGAGCTCCTTAAAAAAAGGCGATAAAAAGGAAAAAATGAGCAATTAACTGTCGAAACATTCCTATCATCCACAAATGATCAGCATAAGTAGTAGGGTGAGTCGAAAAAAAATGAATTTTTTATTTTCGAATCCCTATAGTGCGGAAAATTTGCCTCCTTTAATAATAAGAAAAACTACGTAAAAAATATTAAAATCGGTTGATATCTTCCGGTTGCGCATCGTACCTGAAGTTTATGGAAATCGATGATACTGAACATATTTCTTGGATTTTTTTAAATTACTTAAAATTCCACGATCGACACGCGAAAGTTTGTTCTGCGCGATGCGCGACCAGAAGATATCAACCGATTTTAAAATTTTTCACGACGTTTTTCTTATTATTAAATCAGGCAACTTTTCCTCACAATAGGGATTCGAAAATAAAAAATTCATTTTTTCATGGACCACAGGGAAGAAAAGACGCGGTGTGCTCCAGTAAGTCCAATAAAAGAGGCAACAAGCCCACACAATATAACAGCAAAAGAGGCCGAGAGCCCATGATCCGCTCATACAACACAGGAAAAGGAAAAAGAGGCTAAAATCCCACTTGCTGCGCAAAAATCAGGCCAAGAGCCCACAGCTAGCCCTACATTACCATTTTCTTATTATTTATTTATTAATTTATTATTATTTTGTTATTATTCATTATTATTATTTCCTTATTGTTTATTATTATTATTTTTCCTATTATTTTTTATTATTATTTTCTCTCTTTCTAGTTTTCTTCTTTCATCTCGTCCTGTTCCCTCGCTTATTTCTCTCGTCTGTTAGCTATAGTTTTTCCAGCACGACCACCATCTTATACCGCTGGTGCAACAGAGCCTAGTCTTGCTCGGTTCGTTTAGTTTAGTGCACAGGGCCGCAACTACATACTTTGTCAGATACGCAAGCACGCATTCTGGCACTACTAACAACGGGGGAACCAGATCCGCCTACTTCCCTCTAGTTCCACCTCTGCCAGCACTCACCATCTAAAGGAGCACATTTGCGGCAAGTTTGACATACGTATGTCTTAAATCATGGCGAACTTAATCCTCGAATGCAATTTGTACAGGGTGTTCAATTGGTTTCAATCAATTGCTCGCGAGAACGAAATCTGAGACGACATTAAGCACTCTGAGCAGGCCCGTAGCCAGAAATTTTGTTCGTGGGGGGGGCCACTTTCATTTCGGGGGTGGACCAAAGTGATACAATAATAAATTTGATAATCTTTTTCCTCTTTTTCTCACATTTCGAGGGGGGGTGAACTAGACCCCCTAAGTGCCCCCCCCCCCCCACTACGGCCTTGACTATGAGCGCTTCAGGGGAGCACCGTGATGCTTGCGAGCAACAGGTTGAAGATGCTTGCACTAGCGTGTTGTTGATTATGGGTTCGAACCAAAATTTTGTGTTTGTATCACTCCCCTTTTTTGTTATTTTATTGGATTTGCAACGTCTTCGGTTGAGTTTGCCATCTATCGTTCACGAACGAAAACTAGAAGGAAAGTTTTTTTTTTTTTTTTTTGCTCCCGCAGTGAGAGAGAGAGAGAGAAGTATATATTTTTCTCTCCCGACTATTCTCCCTCAGCTAAAGGGGAATTATATTTTCAACAATCAAAAACGCAAAATCAGTCCTCACTAAAACATTTTTATTATTTGCTACTAGATGACGCTACATGGTACTGAATCATATTGATAAAAGAGACGAAATTTAAAAGTTTTGCTGTTATAGTTTCTTCAATATAATTTTTTTAAAAGCTCAAAATCATATTTTCAACATGAAGTTTCGAAACATTTTTCGTGGGTTGATTTCACACATTCGTGGGTGTAAAGGTGGAATCACGCGTGAGCAACATGCTGAAAATAGTAAGACGCCCGCGTGATAATGTACATATAAACACCTTTTTTCCCACTCATCACATTTTTTAGTCATTGTTTAATTGTTGCTCCTTGAGTTCTCTCATTTCAAGAGAAATTCAAGTTTTTGTATGTGTGCTTATAAAAAGGGCTTCGTAAACAAAAATGAGTCGCCAAGTAATAGATTTTTCTTTATATACTTCGTAAATTTAAATATTTGCTATATATAAATTGCTGCCATGTTGCATAATGTTGTGCAATTATACTCTATCATTATAAATGGTGTCTTTATTTCAAATGTGTTTTTTCCACGCATTGAAACTAACCTTGAAAAGTCATTTCATTTTCAGTGGTTTTTTTTTATAATTTTAATGATTAATGAATTGAATGATTTATTTTAGTAGATGTGTGTGCGTTCATCGATGATGGAAGACCTTTTAAAAAAAAACTTCCCAAGCCTCTTTATTCTCCTCCGAGACATTGAGAGAAGAGTGTGCAATGGACCGAGGAATCGTTGATTGTGATCGTGTCAAAATATATGATATTGATTGTGTTTTGTAAATGTTTATTACAGTAGAATCTCGATTATCTGTGGTGAAAGACGCTTATAGAATAGCTGTATCAATAATCACTTCTTAACAGTTATCGTATAATCCCTTTTTTTTTTTAGCAAATTTTTTGGGGATTTCCTTTCTATCTTGGCGCTTTTCTTCCTGATCAATGATTGGCCATTTTCTTCTGTTGGATATTTTCTAGCTGCTGTCATGGTTGAGTGTTCATAGTGACACTCGGATCATGAGGACCTAGGTTCGAACCTCACAGGTGGTGGACACTGAAGTTTGTTTTTTGCAGTTCCCAACTTCAAGGTGCAAATACAAGCTGTTCTCCCTGTTGAAAAGTGGCGAGAGACAGACAGACAGACGTGACCGCTGACTGCCTAGAGAGACCATCTTGGGATAGTTTGCGCTCTTTTCCAAAGGGATGAACGGTCTCGGAGAGAGTCTGGCCACAGAGAGAGAGACAGGCCTATAATAGTACAATTATTACACTTCTGAAACATAAATGGAAGCACTGAAAATATATCAGACATATTATACGCACTCACTTCTTCGATCACCCACTTATATTTCTTCATGAGATGGAACTGCAAGCCACAAGGGGGGTCTAGCATGTTTTTTAATCCTGATCCCTTATTTACTCCAAAAAATTTTTTTTGTTATTGTTTTTGCATTTGTTTTCATCATTTTTTTCATTTTAACAGTCAGTATTATTCCTTTGTAGCGATATGCTTTTGAGTGTCTTTCTTGTTAAAAAACAGACCCCCATTTCACTATTAGTGTTTTCTCATCATGCTTTTGAGTGTTTTTACTTACCAAAAGGGGAAAAAAATCACCAATTGGGATTATACTATAGTTGTTTTGTGGCAGCTGTAGTATAATCCCTCCCTTCTTTGGCAATTTCCTTTCTAGGATGTTCGTGATTTTCCTTCGGTTTGTAGGTTTGCCATTTCCTTCCCTATATGCTGCAAGCTATGTGTTTTGTGATTAAGATTCTATAAAGGAGGTCGGCATCTAATGGTGATTTCTGATTGTGCCAAGATTCTAACCATTCATTTTCTCGTCAGATTTGAGAATAATGCATGAAAAATATTTATATTAACACTCAATTACATTGGGCGAGTTTATTAGCTATTTTGCGGCAAGTGAACTGGTTTCAACTAGTGCAGCAAATTTCAATTACACAGGGATATAAAGTAAAATCGCTCATTAGATGAGCGAGCAACTCTTTTGCTTTTTCTTTTTGTATATTGTTGTCTTTCTGTTTTGTTGCGAGCCAAAGAAAGAAGAAAAAAGTAGCCACACCCATATATTGCACCCAAAAGATAACAAAAATGGCGGCAAGTAGTGAGAAAATTAAGCCTACCCTTCAACTTTTCTCGCTTTAGCAGAGTGATTGGCGAGTTTACGTGATAATGCTATTACACATAACGACTTTGGTAGCAGCGAGTAGCTAGTAAACTCGCCCAATGTAATTGAGTATTTATATGAAAAAATGTGAAATTTACCGAGCCATGGATACGTTGTAATAACAAGTTATAATGCAAGACAACTGTGACAATGAGAGCTGGAAATGCCGGTAAAATGATAAGAGTAATAACTTGTCTTGAAAACATTCTGGTTGACAATGGAAGTATTTGATGGAGCCAAATCGCCAAGGTACACTATCAGGAATGGGGGGCGGGGGAGAGAACCCTGCTCTCTTGGCTAGTACTTTGCTTACTGAATTGTATCAGTAATTATTTTTATTTCTTAGGGGTGGGGCAAATTGTTTGACATGACAGCTATATAGTGTAATCCAGGGCTTCTCAAACTGTGCGCCTCTAACCTCTGTCAAGACGCCATGGGGGGCGGTGATCCTGACAAAGGCTTTTTGCAAAAATTCTTTATTAAACAGCTTTCTGGAGAGCTCGCACATAAGCATTCAATAGGTAGAAGGGGCGCTGCGGTTTGAAAAAGTTTGAGAACCTCTGGTATAATCCTTTTCATTCTTTGCTGATTTTCTCGGTAGACAGCACTTTTTTCTTTCTGGATAGTTATTTCCCTGTTTTGGCAGCTTTTTTGTCGACTATTACCTTTTGCTTGTAGGTTTGGCATTTCTTTTCCAATGTGCTGCAAGCAGTGTGTTTTGTGCAAGCATCTTAAGGTGAAAGCACTCAAGGGGGGGGGGCCACTGATTACAAAAAGTCTTTTGTTGCTGCACGGTATTGTATTTAAATTATCTAAGTTTATTTTTGTTCTATTTTTCCACATTTCGCTGGCAGTATATTATCTTATATTTTTCTTTGTCGGAATATTATTTTTTTAATTGGAATACCTCCTCGTCTTTGCTCAGGTTGTACATTTTATAGTTCTATCGTATTAGTCATTATACTTTTTCAGTGTTTAGAACCCAGGCAGTTCTAGGTCCGATCCCGTATTCGGTCTGGAATGCTGTTAAATTTTCATTCCTGAGCCCTTATGTAGAAAGGATATTATGTGTGTTTGGTTTTTGCTCAAGCAAAAGATTGTACACCCCTGATAAAAGCGCCATTTTCATAAATGGTATTATCTCGCTACATTTTGCAAATGGGAAAATTATCCCCATACACAAAAGGGGGAAAAGGTTTTCGAGGGAATGTTGCCTGGCAAAAAACTTCAGGAAAAGAAAATTTTTGCTGCGAGTTCTCTCAGTTTCGCTGTATCATGACCAATCTGTTAGCTGGTTAAATCACCCTCCGATAATCGAGGTGCAATTGTAGTAATTTATTAAGTGTGAACGACCAAGTTTTTTCAAATGTTTATTTTGAGTTCCTGATCACCTTAAAGTATAGTCGAACCCAGATATAGTGCCAGAAATTTTCTGTTTAAAAAAATCTTCTATTTTGGGATTTCAGATGGTTCAACCGCGGTTTTACATACACCCAGGGCCATAACTAGACTGGGGCAACCGGGACCCCGAGCCAAATAGTGTCCCCAGAAAACTTTACACTTGTTTTGCATAATAATAACCCTTTCAAGAGGGGCACCAAGGAAAATGTCTGTCCTTGGTCCCGAGAATGCACGCTATGGCCCTGATACACCCAAACTCATAATACAGTGACACAGCTTATTAGAATCATGGATACTGTTATCATTCTGGTATTGATATCACTTTGGCTAAGTGCGGAACAGGCCTATATTATAACATGGGGAAAAAATTTGTTTACAGCCTAGTTATCGAGACTTTGGTTTATGTTATCAATTTTTGTTTGCATTGAAATAAAATTCTTCCCATATTTTAGAGCTATAGTAAAACTAGACTCATTTCCCCCCCCCCCCATAAGTTATCCTTATCAACTCGCAAGACTGTTGAAGATTAGTAGGCTCACTGATTGAGAAATTTTTTTGTACTCTACAATCCCATAATTACCATGATTAAGCATAATAGTTTGTCATGATCCATTTAGGCCCGTGTATAGTACTTCTTTTGCAATGGCTTTCCTATAGTGAAGGAATGGGTAAGGCAGGGCTTGACAGATCCCAGGTTGGCATGGTGACTGGAAATTTCAGGCACGTGTATCATTTTTTTAATATCTTATTGCTGAATTAGAATCTGAGGATAACACAAAGTTTTCTAAATATGTAAAGAGTCAAACTTGGTTAATTCGAAGTCTGAACTCACTGAAAAAAGTTCGAATGACTACAAATTGTAACTTAATCATCAACATTTACATAGGATAGTAGTTACCAGTGGGATAATAATTATCAATAGGATAGTAATGTAGCGGCCAAATCATAGATGATGCCCTGTGATGCCACTTTTCACGTTGTAGTATTTTTAACCTTGCAAAGTTTGTAACCTGGCAACGGATTGTCAGAGATTTGGACATTTTTTCTTGTGATTGTGTGTCATGATAGATGTTGCGTGTGTGTGTAAATGAATATTTGTTCATGTTTTTAAATGTAACTTGCATCTCCTCATTGCCATCACCTTTTAATAGTTATTAATTATGAAACTTTCCCAAGTTCTAATGATTTATAATATTATAAACAATTGATCTTAGCTGCCACATTATTCCACTGTTCTGGAATCGGCATGGATTCAGAGTTTCTTGACCATGTTCAAAGCCTGATTTACGGAAACAGTTCATGATTATCCATTATAAAACTGTTTCCCAAATTTTGCCATTACCATTCTCATGCTATCGAGGAAATACACTTTCACTAACATATTGCAATTTTTATTTTCTGGTACTTTTGGTACTCATAATGATGAAAAAAGATTCAGATTTTAAATGTTGCGTCTTGATCTATAGGTTGAAAAGCATAATCAGTATTAGGTGTTACAGTCTCAGCTGTATATTCCAGCGTTAAAATGGGCATTAAATTATCAAAAAAGTATAGAGGAAAAAACTGAATTGTTTAAAACTGTTATTATTCTCTAAAAATTTGTTGTCCAACAAATTGATCTGGAAAATCAAAGTGTGGGTTTCTTGTAGAATGTTTTCAAACTAAATTCGCTCATACAAAAATCATGATATTTTTTCCTTCCAACTTTGAATTATCCAAAAAATTCAAAAAGAGTTCGAATTAAACGAAAAATTTGAATATTAAATTGAACAGAAAGCTCAAGCAGAGTTCGTAAAAGTTTGAATTAACCAAGTTCTACTAGTGTGTCTACCAGCATGAAAAGGGGGTTCTAAATTCCTTAAGATTCAGGAGGGGAAAAATCATTTTACGCTGTTTTTTTTCTCGGGAAAAGTTTTTTGCGCTCAAGAAATTTTTCTGATATTTATTTTTTCAATTTGTCAAGCCCTGGTGTAAGGTGGAACAACAGTATTCCTTCTTCAGTTTATTTCAACTGACCACATCCACTGTTCCTTGGCTGGAAGACTTTCATAAGGGGAATCTAGAACGTACCATACATTATGAAAGTATCACAGCTCGTCATGCACATTAGACAGTTTCCTTTGTAACTCTTCACAATTTTTTAATTAATAAAAAGGATTTTAGCTCGTAAAGGGGAAAAAATCCCGTTTTAGAACAAAAGGGGTTAAAAAGCTGATTTAACATTCTGAAACTTATTATGTGGGAAGGAAAAACAAATTTTTCCTGTTGCCATTCATCCTGTTCAACCAAACAGGGCATATGGTCATCGTGCTTTTACTACCAAGATTTTTCTCTCGGATGTATTTATCAGTTGCTTATTATTATCATGAACCCCTATGTGATCACATTAAGTGACATGCACTGTAGTAGGCCTATCAAAAATGTTTTAAAACAAATAATCAGGCGATCAATCAGGGTTCGACTATAAATATGTGTTTGGTTCTGTGTATGAAATTTATATTTTGTTAAAAAGTTTGTGCATGTGGAAGATATTTTTGTGTATTTGTTTCGCATCAACATTTCTATTTCTGGTTTATCCGATTTTTTTTTCAGTTTGCCCTCAGAAATGCCAAGTATTAAAATTATGCGATGAAAAATTCTGAACTTTTTATGTATTTGAAAAATTGCTCATAAAAACATTCTATGAAACAAACTATAAATAACCTGATGAATTGTCTAATCATTGTCGAAGAGTGTCTACCGCCAACTCTGCTGACAGATTTATGTGCCACGTTATAGAGAAGCTGAAAGAAGATGAAGAAACTTCTAACCAGCTATTCATGGCAGCTAAGTTTCAATTATTCATTAATGAATCGTGAAGAGAGGCTGTGTTTTTCATTAATGTAGTATGGACATGAAACACACTCTACTAACTAATGACTTTTTTTTTACTGGGAGATCAAAATTGCTTGGAGATGATAGAAAATTCGGGCTTGAATGTAGTAAAATGTAATTCAGCAGCTGTATTTAGTGTTAAATGTTTTCCTTTACTCCATAGAATGCTGGTGGAGAGGCTACGGGATTTGGAAAAAAAAAAAAACTGCTTTAAATGAGATTTATTATGCTTAAATATATGTGTCATGTGTTACCATCCATGATGTTGAAGTTATTTGTGTTATTAAGTGACCGATCATTTTTTGTTTTTGACACTTCACACTAACGTGAGTGGCAGGTATTAAACTTTCTGGTGCTAGCTGTTATTTGACTTTCGGGTGCTAGCTGTTATTTGACTTTCGAAACATAAACCTCAGCTCGACGGGGGGGGGGGGGGGGAGAGTTTGATAACTATGATTTAGACCAGTTGCAAAAAAAGACAGTGCAGCCAAGCAGGAAAAAGTTTTGCATATGGACTCTTGTAAACTTCGCTTTTTCACGAGATTTGCTCCATTTAAGAAATATTTGAAACATCTGAGGGGGGGGGACTATGTTCAATTATGTTTGAAGGAATAATTTGAATAAAGTTTATTAAGTTAAAAAAATTTAGAAGCATCAAAATTTCTTTACAGTGTGTAAGTAATCTATTGATAGTGGTTTTTATTATATAAATGCTTGTGCTGTACAGTAAACGTCATGTGATGAGAATCTTACTATAACGAGTGATTGTCAAAGACATAATATTGAAAATACAAAAAAATATCCAGTTATAACGAGTTGAAAATTGGAAAGCTTCTGCTATATCGTCAAAAAAAATTAGAGAAGCCAGTTTTTTTTTCTATTTTTCAAAGATTGAACTGGGTTTAACCACATACTTATCATGTATGCTTCTTGTAAACATTAGTCTGAGGTACTTTTAATTAATAAAGACTAGTCACAGAAAAATATCATTTCGCACCTAGTCTATTTTTGTTTTTCACTATACACGCACCATAGACTTCGTCTCTCCAAGTGACTGTCAGAGTGTGTTTGACCAGAACTTGAAGTATGAAGTCATTTCCAAACAGCTGAACAAATCCTGCTAAAAACTTGTGATTAGGGGAAATGTGTTAATGAATCTGTATAGCCATTGAAGTTAGCAGTGATGTGATATCTGAGAATTTTTATTGGTTGGCTGAATCACTTTATAGTATGAAATTCTAAGGAAAATTGCTAAGAGAATCGCCAACAATCAGTTTCACAACCAGAGTTCTGCTCACTTGTGGATGAAATGATCAAAAAGACGTTTTAATGCAGATAAAGCAATCATTTTTAACAATGTATAGTAAAAGTCCATTATTCACGGAAAGATTCCCAATCATGAGGCAAATTGGTGTTGTAACAGACTTCTCGTTATGAGCGAACATCCATTTTTTTTTGCTTAGGTTATAAAATTGGTGATTTATCTGCATTAAAACCTTTTTCAGATCATTCTATTGTAATATTAGCAAATGAACAGAACTTGTGTCATTTTGATTTTTTGGTCTCACAGCTGTTGATTCTGACATTTTTGCATTGAATTTTGTGTCATCAAAGCAATTTAGTCAACCAACTTTCAAGTTCTCAAAGTAAAAAGTTACAAGGTCTCAATTGGCTTCATGGACTCAGGACTTGGCTTCATGGACTCGTCAACATTTTTCTACTGATCTAAGAAAAACTTTTAACACAATTTTTTCAGTAGTTTAGAACGACGTTTAACTGTAGGTTCTGTTTACGTGGTCTCTTAGTCACTGGGAAAGACAAAAATCAAATAAAATCGTCACATATCCCATGCGTATGGTGAGGAAGCCCAAAAATAGGATGGGTGATTTAAAAGTTTCACTTTTCTATTTCTGTGCCTATTTTTTGTTAGAATTGTGGAGCATGAACTAGGGTAAGAGTCATCGTGTTTAATTCTTGGAGGGAGAAAAGGAAAAACTGATATTTTTTTGAGAAATTTTTTGTACATAATTGAGAATTCTTCCTAAGTTTTCAACTTGCTGTAATCAGATAGGCCCTATTTTTTGTATCTTTAGTTGTTTGACAATCACTTACAAATAATATTCTATAGTGAGATTCTCATTATAACCAGACCTTTTCTGTACAACCTGAAAACAAAAAAATAAAATAAAAATACATTTGCTTGTAACAAAAAGTCTCTAATGATGACAATTTTCATCGTGATTGTGAGCTCTTGCTATAACAGGCATATGCTGTATTTGTGTGTTCAAGTGCCATACTTTTGCTGTGATTGAAACGGTTCCCAGTGACCCCTGGAAAGTCAGGGAAATGAAAAATGGTCTTAGAAAAGGTAAAATTTTTTATCAAAGTCGGGAAAGTGACTGGAAAGAAAAACTTAGAAAATCTTAATGTTCCAAATATTTTTATTCTTTCTTCGGAAGTTATGGTCAGGAAAAGTCAGAAATTTTCTAGTTTTTAGGTCAAGGGGGAAACATTGAGAAAAAATTGTTTTTATCTGAAAAATTTGTAAGCTGAGGTATCACTGTATCATGTCTGGAAAAATTCTTCAGTTAGAGAAGTGTAATTCATGCCCACTTTCACCTTATTGCAGTAGGATTCTATTTTCAGTTTCGTATTTTCCCTTTGCTAGAAATTTACTCTGACATAATAACCTCTTTCACGGAGGCGATATACTCCATAATAAAATGTAATCAGTAAATTTGTAATTTATGCAAAAAAAAAAATATGATTTTTAAAAATCATTTTGATGACCACAAATATTTGGCCAAATACTGAACTGAGTATTTGATGAAAGGGCTGAATACTAATAGCGTAACCGAATATTTGTCCCATCTCTAGTTTAAAGACCATTGTTATAAATATTACATCAAACTGTTAGACATTTTTAATGTATAAATATATATATATATATATATACAGGGTGTCCCATCAAGACTGCCTAAACTCTGCACACAGCCAGATTCCTCACTTCAACTACTTAAAAAAATGCCCAAAGAACTGTACCTGTACGACCCATAATTTTCAAGAAAAATTTGAAAGTATCTGCATTTATCAGTATCTGCAACACATTTTTTAGCGTGGTCAAAACAAGTGTAATAACCCGTGTTAACAATCTTCTTTCTCCTGTATCATATCGCCGCAGAATGGGAAGTGCCTAAAGGGGAAAGAACACTGAGCTATGATCGAAGTTTCTGTATAGCTCAATGGGAAAGAATAGTAGAGCTCTCCTCCATGGAAGGCTCCGGTGAACCTTGACCATATGACCTGTACTGCAGGGTTTTAAGCTGGATAAAAGATTCCTTTCGTAAAAATCCGCCCCATCTTCCCCGCTCATGCTGCTTCGAACCCCTCCCTCTCCTCCCATATTTCCTCGGTACCCCCTTTAGGCTACTCCCCCCGAGCAACCCTTCCGTCTACACAACCTCCAAATTAAAAAATACCTTCCAGTTGGGAACTATTAACACTCGCAGCCTGAAAAATAAAACTGATTTTCTAGAATCATTCTTACTCATCCATAATCCCCATTTTCTTGGTGTTACAGAGTCATGGCTAAATAATACAATCTCTAATTCCGAAATTTTGCCACCCGATTACAATGCTTTTCGAAAGGATAGAAACTCTCGGGGGGGGGGGGGGTGGTCTTACTTATTTTCAAAAAATCTATCCCTTTAACTGAAATTCTATTAGATTCCGAACTTGAAATTGTTGGAGCCGAATGGCTTCAACCCAACTGTCCCCCACTTGCCATCTTTTCTGTCTATTTCCCTCCCTCTCCTGATTTCCACCTTTTTGAACAACTGGAAATTATTCTTGAAAAATTTTATAACACACATTCTATTCTTATCTCCGGAGACTGGAATCTTCCCGGCATTGACTGGAAAAATATGGAATCCCTGTCCGGCAATCACGGAATTAATAACAAAGTCCTAGATATCTTCCTTAAATTTAACTTGGTCCAATCCATTTTTGAACCCACAAGAACTACCCTCTACTCCAGCTCTACCTTAGATCTCATTGCTACCTCCAATCGAATTTCAGTCCTTTCCACCTCCATCTTTGAGGGTTGCTCCGACCATAATATCCCAGTCATTAACTTTTCCCTCCGCCACTCTATCCCATCCTACAAACTCGCCCCTAAACGTAATTTCAACAGGGCAAATTATCCACTTATGCAAAATATTTTTCGCTCTCACTTCAATGATTTCTTATCCATATCCTCTTCTAACAATATCCACACCCTCTGGACCTCTTTTAAATGTATTATAGACAAATGCTTAACTACAGTTCCAATTAAAAATGTTTCTTCTAAGTCGTTTTTTAATCCGTGGATCACCAGAGATATTATTCATTTAAAGAGGAAAATCCGCCGAATCGCCTTCAAATATAAAACTAACAAATCCAATTCACTCAAATCCATAATTTCAGCCTCCACCCGAGACCTCAGAAACCTCATTTCCGTCCAAAAGTCCAGATACCTCTCTCATTCTCTACCCCATTACTTAAAAACCAATCCAACAAAATTCTGGAGTTATCTTAGACCTAAATCTGTTGGTCCCACTTCCCTGAGAAGTTCAAATAAATATACATTTTCTCCTTCAGAGATGGCTACCGAATTCAATTTAGCTTTCTGCTCGGTTTTCTCAATAGACCCCTCTCCTCCCCAATACTCTTTTTTTGATTCTATCCACAACTCACCCCCTATATCCTTCTCCAAACAAGGTATCCTAAAACTTTTGAAAAAACTGAAACCCCATTCTGTTGGTCCTGACGACATCCCAAATTCTATTCTTAAATTCTGTGCTGATGAAGTCGCCAACTATCTTTTAATCCTGTTCAATGTTTCACTAAATTCTGCTACCCTCCCGAACGACTGGAAAATCAATAAAATTATTCCTATCCACAAAACGGGTTCACTTTCCAATCCCCTTAACTTCAGGCCAATAGCAATCACTTCCTCCTGCTGTAAAATCTTCGAGCATATTGTAGCAAAAGAAATCTGTATCCACTTAGACTCCATCAGCTTCTTTTTCCCCAACCAACACGGCTTTAGACAATCTCTCTACTACCTCTCAACTGGCCCTCTTCATCCACGACCTCTCTGAAGCCATTGATAAAAACCTACAAACTGATATCGTATTCCTAGATTTCTCTAAAGCCTTTGATAAAGTTCCCCACGATAAACTTCTCCTCAAACTCTCCCGTTTTGGCCTTAACGTTCAATTACTTAATTGGGTGGAGGCTTTCCTAAAACACCGTAAACAGTTTGTTCATTTTAATGATCATAACTCATCATCCGCCTCCGTAAAGTCTGGGACCCCTCAAGGATCGGTCCTCTCCCCGTTACTTTTCCTAATTTATATCAATGACCTTCCTCAATCCCTCAACTGCACCACTAGACTTTTTGCTGATGACTGTGTAATTTACCGTATCATTCACCATCAATCTGATCAAGAACTTCTCCAACATAACCTGGCTTCCATCGCCGACTGGTGTTCCCTATGGCAAATGCCAATGAATATCTCAAAAACGGTTCACATGAAAGTTACCCGTAAACTTCTTCCTCTTGAATACTCCTATTCCATCAATCATTTACCGTTATCCCAAGTTTCACATATCAAATACCTTGGTGTCATTATTTCAGCCGACCTACGTTGGAACAAACACATCGACTACATTTACCAGAAGTGTCTTAACAAACTTTTCTTCCTCCGCCGCAATCTTAAACACTCTACTCGGGATATCAGACTTCTCTGTTACCAAACTTATATATCCCCCGTCCTCTCCTACGCCGCTGAAATCTGGGACCCTTACACCTCCAATAATATAGACAAACTTGAATCAATTCAAAATAAATCCGCCCGATTTGTTCACGACTGCTGGTCATCTTTCATTTCTGTATCCGAACTTAAAAATGAACTTCATCTCCTCCCTCTCTCTACTCTTTGTATCATTTCTCGATTAACATTGCTTTATAAAATTTTCCATGGTCAGTTCAACATGGATACTTCTGGTATCTTAGCCAAACCATCCTACATCTCTAGAAGACTCGACCATTCCCTTAAAATAAAACCTATTTTTGCTTCCACTGACTGCTTTAAATACAGCTTCTTTCCTCATACCATTGGTGAATGGAACAAACTCCCAAGCTCTATTGTTGAATCTCCCTCTATCACTAGTTTTTTATCCAACATCAAACAATATCTTTGTCATTCTCAATCGCATCCTCTTGTATAGGCCCAAGGGCCAACAATATTGTATAAATAAATAAATAAATAAAAAAGTGAAAATGGGGGAAAAGCTTTAGCAAAATGCTACAATGCTATTTTAATGATTAATGGTTGGATGTCTACTCGTTGCTTACCTCCTGTACGCATTTTTGCGAAAGTGGCTGCTACTTTTTTTGCATTCTACTATTTTCTTTAAAAAATGTGACTGTAGCTTAAACCCTGCTGTACTGTATGGAACATTTTTTTTTAAATCAGTGCCTTCCAAAAAGTTCTTTTTTAATTTATTTAATTCATTTGTAAATAAATAAATTCAATGGCATTAAGTTAGTATCAAATACATTTGATTTTTTCATTTACACCAGTATCGATTGGTGAGGGACAATGCAAGGTTATGATGTTGCAGGGAATGTTTTTCTAATAGGGTTGTTGATAAATGGAACAGCTTACTCCCGGAGGTAGTAAATTGTAACACAATTCACATTTTGAAAAAAATACGATAAACATGTTGGGGTAAATCGAGAAGCTCTATCCATACTTAGAATAAGACAACCATAAGTATTCTTTATGGGCATTGTATAATATTTTATCATGTGTATATATTGTTTATAATTTTTGTTGATTGCATTTTTAATTGGGTTGCTGTATTTTTGAAATATATGACATCCAAATTTTTATGGGCATCTTTTCTCAGCCATTTTGTTGGGCATTTTGGCTGTTGTGGCATTGTATTTGTATTATATTTGAAAAATTAAATTAAGGATCGGGGGCATGTGCACCTTCGTGCCTTTTTCACGGGCCGCCCCTGGTTTGCATACATAGAATAATATTTCTATAAACTTTTCCATGACATAGCGACCTTCCTTCCATGTTCTCTAATGTGAATTCCATAAAACTTGTGTTATCTTGACCCCAAATTATTAAACACAGAAATTTCAGGTGCCATGTTGACCTCGCACCTGGGATTTGTTGATTTATCCAGTTCATTCCTGTAGTAAAGTAGTACTCCACATTTTTTTTAGTTTTTGTTTCCGAAAGAGAAATGGTTTTATGGAACTTTGTATAGAAAATCCATTTTCTTGTTGAAAAATTTTGTTCTCGATATTTGTATATTTTGTATTTGATATCCATAAACATGATAATCCACTATAAGTGATGCTTTTAACATTATTTTGGTAATGCAGGTTCTCTGGGAAGAGCAAAAGTTTGTTATAAATGATGCTTTATGGTATCCGATTTCATTATAAGTGGGCTCAACTGTATAATAAAAAAATTTAAACACTTTGTTTGGATAATTTTAGTTGTATTGACAAAGAACTAATAGAATTTCTAGACTGACCTCTAGTGGCCCTTTAGTTCTGCAGCTTTATGAAAATTCTCTCTGATAACTGCACCTTTGTGTCTTTTTTATGTTTTGAAACAAATTTAAAATAGTGTTTTACTGAGCTAAGAATTTTTCCATTTCTTAGCCGATAGAGGAAAAGCCTTTCTGATAGAAACCGATGCATGAAGTTCCCTAGACTGAGCACAGGCGACTGTCTTTTGAGTACTGATGCCATTAGGACTTTATTTTGAGATAATTATATTATATATAATGTATTTAACTTTTTTTTCTTCTCACTTAGAACAAGAATCCAAGGGGAAGAATGTACATACCACCAAAAAAACATCCCACAAAGACTGCAGCCGACAGAGATGTCTCACCAGAACACCAGCCAAAAAGTTATCAACAGAGAAACCATCATAATGATTGTGTAAACTCATTTCACGGGAGGAACATGCCAGCATCACAACATTCACATCAGCTTCTGCCACCATCATCGCAACATTCACATCAGCCTCCGCCACCATCATCATTCTCACAAAAAAAACTTCCACCCGCTGCATCATGGCATGACATGTTGAAGAACATGAACTGTCCGGAAAACCTTTTGGATATTGTTAAAAATTTTGAATTTCAAAACTGGACCAAGCAAGATTGCCATCAAAAAGGCGAAGGACTTTTCTACTCGTCTTATGAGAAGTTGCCTCCCCGTTTCCAGAAACAGTTGAGGGAAGCAGTGGCGGACATCAAGAGAGAGATAGCAGCGGGTAATATATCAGATATTGAAAAACGTATAGACATCGATGAGATATTCAAAAGTAAGAACGATGCAAACGTCCCTGAAGATAACTCTGCCAAAATTACAGAAGGTGTCAAACAGAGAGAGGGTGATAGGAATATAAAAAACCACCAGTCTTCTGAAAACGATCGGTATGATGATCCAACTGAGGATATCAGTTCAAGGCAGCATTTTTCAGCGTCGGAAGCAAATGCTGCAAGACCAGTCAAACACAAAAAGGGGGAAAAAAACCAAAAGCTTGATGATTATTCCATGCTGGAAGAAAAACGTGATGAGATAAGTAGTTTGACCACAATGAAAGAGTACAAAAAATTATCAAGATTGAAGCAGCAGCAGATAACAAATCAGTTGAGAACTAATGAAAATCATAATGAAATAAACAAAAAGGAAATGAAATCAAACGATGTCCGGGTTTCTGATTCGTCCTCATCATTTTCACCGTATAGCAGACAAAATGAGAGCGGAACACGATATGGAAATAGAATTGCCTTATCAGAAAATAGGTCAAAGTCAAATCACTTGCAAACTTTTGCAAATGAAAAATCTAGAAAAAGTGATCCTACCACTATGTATGTGCCGTCAAAACATTCTTCTAAAAATAGCTCTCTTGGAGGTGGAGAAAGTTTGAAAGAAGATGATCAGATGAGAAAACATCATACTCTCAGTGAATCTGGTGCTAGTATACCCTCTGCATACAAAGATCCGAAATTTGAGGGCCTCCTTTCTGTAATTGACAGGAAAGCCAGATCTGCTAATCAAAAAAATGTTCCAGGTCAAAGGCAAATCAACATGAAAGCCGAATCTGGTGATCAAAGAAATGTGCTAGATCAAAGGCAAAACGAGGGTAGAGTCAGGACTTGTGACCAACAGAAACGATCTAATGGTGGCCAGAATGAAGACCACGATTTCAACTACAGCCACAGAAGAAGTTATTCCTCCTCCTCATCTTCCTCAAGTATTCGGGATCACAGAGATAGAAAATCCACTTTTAATGACTCAAGAAGTGAGGAAAGTGGCATTCATGAAAGATTAAAGGTTCCAGCTAACAAAGTAAGCCGATCCAAACAGTCTTCAGAAAAAAGAACGAAGAAAGGTAGTTTGAGCAGACAAAGAAGTTTTAGAAATAGCGACAGTTCAGAAACAGAAACAGATTATCTACAAAGACTGAAAGTGGTGGTCAGCAGTAGAGTTTCGGATCGTGTGTACTGGAACCAGTATTTCAAATCTGTTCTGAACTTGAATGAGTTCCTGATGGAGTGCGGGGAAGAGCGGGGGATGCTGGAACTTTATTTCATGAAAATGGGAATGGCAAAACAAGCACGATGCACACTGCAAGAGAACATAGAGAAGGACCAGAAGAACCGACCCAGTCTTCCTCATGTCTATGAAGTTGACAATGTGATATCCGAAAGGAATTCGTCAAACATTGATTTGAGTTCTGTTAATCGCTGCATGTTGTCAATCTTCCAGGAGTACAAAAAGGCTCTCTGTGACCACAGGGAAGAAGTAGAAAAAATACGTGCTAGACTTGTGGAAGAGAGGATGAAAATCTCTCCCGACCCATTGTGTTTGGAAGTACTTGAAGACAAGAGTCAGGCGTTACATGCAATGGAAAAAGTGTTTACGGACTATAAGAACGAGCTGATCAGTACATTGAAGGCCACAGATGAAGATGCTGTCATCAAAAATTCAAACATAGAGTTCAGCCGGGAATGTAATTGTTTGCTTGGACGTCTACCGATATACAGCAGAAAACACGAGATCTTGAGACTCGTGAAGAATAACCAAGTCTCTGTCATCGTGGCAGAAACTGGGTCTGGAAAGAGCACCCAGCTCGTTCAGTATCTTTTGCAAGCAGGTTATGCGAAAAAGGGCATGATAGTGTGCTCGCAACCAAGAAAGATTGCTGCGATAAGCTTGTGTGATTTCATCTGTTCTCAAATGGGTTGCGGAGCGGGAGAGGTTGTCGGCTATGAAACTGGTGTGCGCTCTAAAACTGGCAAGTCAACAAAGCTGGCATACATGACCGACTATGCTCTGCTGAAGCACTTCAAGATTTCCAGAACTCTCGATGGCATATCTTGTGTGATAGTTGACGAAGCCCACGAGCGTTCTCTCTTCACTGACCTTCTGTTGGGTTTCCTGAAAAAATGCATAAAAAAGAGGAAAGATCTGAAGGTAATCATCACGTCAGCTACAATTGACCCTAGTGTTTTCTTGAGGTATTTTGGTTTGCCCAAGACTTGCGTTCTTAAAATACCTGGTCGAGTGTTTCCTGTGGAGGTTGTGTGGAGTAAAGAATCCCACGTGATCGGGTCAACTGATCATGTCATAGATTGCGTGAATCGCGCTTTCGACATACATTCAGTCGAAGAAGAAGGGGGCATACTTGTGTTTTTGACTTCTCCGGCAGAAACCGAATTCGCAGCAGAGGAGTTCAAGAGAATGACCAACAAGAACAAGCATCAGAAATATGAGCCGATAGTTCTCTGCTTCCACGGTCGCCAAGACCCAGATGAACAGAAATTAGCTTTTGTTCTCTCTGAGAAAGGTTTCCGCAAAATTATTTTCTCAACGAACTCTGCTGAAACTTCTGTGACCATACCCGATGTAAAATATGTTGTTGATAGTGGTCTAGTCAAACAGAAACAATATGACTTTGAGAAAAAACGTAGTGCTCTCGTTATGTCATACATCAATCGTAGCTCTGCAGAACAACGCAAAGGTAGGGCTGGAAGGACTCAACCGGGTGTCTGCCATCGAATGTACAGTGAAAAAAACTTTAACGACATGGAACAAAGTCAAAAACCCGAGATATTGTGTTCCAGCTTACAGAAGGCAGCTTTGAAACTGTTGGAATTTGGCCTTGATCCATTGGAATTTGATTTTGTAGATTCGCCACCCGAGGACAGCTTAAGAAGCGCTCTGTATTCTTTGGAGCACTTGGGTGCTTTAAAAAATGGCATACTCACTGTGAGTGGAAAAGAAATGGCAAAGTTACCACTTGAACCTCAGTGGTCTAAATTGGTCTTACGAGGGATCGATGAGGGCATAGGTTACGAGTGCATGGTAATCGCAGCATTGGCAACTTTGTCGGGACGTGTCCAGTTCCGGACAGAAGAAAATAAGCATGAAGCGGACAATAAAATGAAAAAATTCCATGATGAACAAGGAGATTTCCACACCTTCATGGGAATTTTTTTTGATTGGAAATGTTATGGAGATGCAAAAAATCGTTGGTGCCATGGTAACTGCATCAACGCCAAATCTATGCGTACCACTAACAATGTGGTCGAGGAAATCAGTGACATTGTGCGTAAGGAATTGAAAGGGAAAAAATTTGAAGGTAATCTGGAAAAGCCTTCACAATTATTCCAATCTAGGTTCAAACCGTTGTTGCTGGAATGCCTGTCCGAGAATTTCGTCATTTTCTCGGGCCATGAAAGAGCTGGATATTTTTCCCCTTACCTTGACGACAATTATTTTATCCACCCATCTTCCGCCTTGTGTCAGTTGAGTAGCAAGTCACCAATGTTCCTCATATATGGGACAATTCTAAAGACATCCCGCTCATTTCTGTTGAACGTGGCCCCCATCGAAGAGAGTATCATAAATACAGCATATCAGAATGGGAAGTTTGAGTTTCAGCTGGATGTGCTGAAGCGCTTTCAAGTCATTCCGAAAGTTATAAGACCTATTGGTGAAACCATCCTCGTGAGATACATACTTGGAAAAGATGGATCCAGCATAAAAAATATCGAAAAGCAGATCGAGACGCAGATTAAAGCAAACACATTTCATATCGAGGTCAATATCCAAAGAGGGGAAATTGTTTTGCACATGGAACAGCAATATTTCAAAATGGCAGAGCCTATAATAAGCAGGGCAATAAAAGAAGGCCAAGAAATTTTATCCAAAGAAGAAATGCTGTGCTCTGCCGATTCCGCACCATTCAAGTTCCTTCTAAGCTGTGGGGGGGTCGTTGGGGATGTCATTCTTCCAGGAGAAAGTCGTGAAATCATTGTAGAAAGTAAAGACAAAAAAAATGTTGACACGCATAAGGTGCTGAGGATGCTGGATCGGTATGGTGCGTATTCTGTCGAAGGTGACATATCACATGAAGAACTCTTGAAGAAAAGATTCGTCAACTCTGTGTCAGTTTCTTATGAAAAACTAGATTACGCCGAGAGAGCGCTGCAGGATTTGGAAAACAATCAACAGTATTTGTGTACCGCGAAAGTCCATCTTTCTGAGATAATGAATAGTGAGAAGCCGCTTTTCAAGGTCAAGTTCTCATGGCGGCGGTTGCCGTGCAAAGGAGATGGATACATAGATTTCTCTGACGCAGGGGATTGTGTCCAAGCATCGTACTGGTTGAAACTCCATCCTTTCTATGTGGGCAATAAGGCAGTAGTTGTCGAGCCAATAACCCAACATAGTACCATGCTTTGCATGAGGGATCTACCGGCATCTGCCGAAGAGCAAAGTATTCTGGAAACCCTGAAAGGTCACATGCCGGCTCGCTTGCGAGTGAAAAGTGTAATGGTAATGAGGGATTCGAGAACCAGCGTTTCTAACATTGATATGGCATTGGCGAAAAAAAAACTGCAATCTTTGTTCGAACCGTACATCAATCTTGATAGTATAGTCATTGAGATGGATAAGATAGAACCTGGTGATGGGTTTTGGCACGGTATGATATATTTTTCGGACTTTGATGCTGGTGAAAAAGCCATGAAAGAACTCAAGGGTAATTCCAGAATTGGGGAGTTTGAAGTCAACCTGCAGGCCAGTTTCAGTTGCAATTTGCATTTTCGAAAACGTATCTTTCAAGTTTGTGAAAAGGAACTTGTGAACCAGTTCTCTAAAATGAAGGAGAAAAAAATTTGCACAGATCACAAAATCACTTTCAAAGGTAGAGACTATGTCATTGTCTCCTTCAGGTCGCTAAACATCAAAGACTTGACGCAGGTTCGAACCAAGATATCAGACATTATGAACGGTGTTCACATCGCCTGTGCAGGGGATAAAAAGTGGTCGTCACTGTTCAGTAAAGCAGAGAAAGTTTCTTTTGATTCAATTGAGCGCATGACCAAGACAGCCATCTATGTCAGCAAGATTAGGAGAACTATATCTATTTACGGATCCCCGAAGGCATGCACTAACGCTCAGGAAGAGATAACTTGTATATCAGAAAACTCTATGTTGTTGAAAACTAAAGTGTATGACTTGTGTGACAGCAAAATTCCACACGGTTTCGTGAAAGTTATGTATAAGAATTTCGGTCCAGATCTGTTCAGGATGATCAAAACTTTCAAACTGACAAATGCATATTTCAACATTCCAAAGAGGCTGTTGATCATCCAGGGTTCCCCGAAAAAGATTTCTGAAGTAAGTTTCTACAGTTTTTTTCTTTTTCATCCTTTCATGATAAAATAATTACTTTTTTATAAAGAGCCAATAAAACTTTTCGCATGGCGATATTGTGTTCAACAGGTCAAAATGATATATTTTCATGTTTGACACAATTTCATTGTTGTCCAGATACAGTCTATAACGTTACGATAACACTGACAAAAGTTTGAGAACCACTGTCTTAAGACAATTTACAGCCAGCTACCTCTCCGTGGGGGTGGGGTGTCGAGATGCAAATTGTGATCACTATTCATCAATCAGTTGGGCCGCTTTTATGTAGACCATGCTACATCTTAGCCATTGCTTCAGATTTTGGTTGTTTTGATCTCTGCAGATTGTAATTGCCACTTCTGGTTTACTCTGTGGAGCTTTTTACCTTCGTACATCTAAGTTGTGTTAAAATTCTTGTGAAAAAACTGCTCTGGGAGTCGTAATTTGTAAATAATGGCTCATCTTGACTTTTCTTTTCTCCCTTCCAGTGTTCGTGTTTTAATTGCAACGTCTCTTATGGGAGTTGCTTGCCCGGTTCGAAATATCCAGTAATAAGGTGGCAAACGACAAGTGGAAAATGATTGCAAATAAAATTTCGCATGAAATATTATTTATTAAATTCAATTATAAAGTTAGTCAATTTTAACAATAGATTAGTATAACGTGGAGCCCTCTATTTGACATTAACAGAAAGATACTGGCTCACTAATTGATGATCATCAACAGTCAAACTTTTATGCTGATCGGACATCCGATGTTGTTAGTCACTTCGACGTAGCTTTTCCCTGCAAGTATCCGTGAAGGGGTCTCGGTTGAGAACCGGATCGTTTCGATTAGTGCCAGGAGGCCTCTCGGTTGAGGGCTGGACCACCTTGATCACAGGGTTCGTACGGGTCAGGGAAAACCGGGAAAACCTGGAAAAGTCAGGGAAAAAAATTTTTACTAAAAAAAGTCAGGGAAATTGGCCCATTTTTGCTTTAAAACCTGGAAATTTCAAACAACGACCTAGAAAATCGTCACGATTGTCGTCTGATCGGGAAAAAATATTGATAAAAAATAATAATGAGGAAAAAAAAAAATCCGTCGGGATGAAAAAGGGAATTCCGATAACATCGTACATATTGATAATCCGTAAAATATTGCAAAGTATCGCAAAAACCGTTAGATACTGCCAAGGAGGAACGAGAATTTCGTAAGTCCGCTTGGAAAAGCGTATTGCTACGACTTTATCGTAACTTTTTCTAGCGCTTCCCCAGAAACATCATAACTACGCATCGTAGAAAGCCATAGGTACGAAGCGCAGTTGCGATAATTTCGTAAGTTGACCAGTTAGGAACGACAGATGACGCACGGGTATGTTTTGATTTTCCACGTGGGTATTTTTATTTGAAAACAATATGGTGTAAGAAAACTTGTCTGAGCAGATCGTCAGTAGGCTGATTGGATCGAAGCAGTCAAAAATGACCCGTATAAAGCATGGTGGCAGCTTTGCGGCAAAACTCGCAACATGGGCAGATAAGTTATCCAGAACTATGCCAAGCACGCCAAATCAGAGTTCAGTGAACAACCCCCGATTGCGTAGCTTCTCGGTTCTAGTGCTTACGCGAGTGCAAGCCAACTGTAAAGAATTTTGATGCAGTGAAACCAGCTACATCTTTGACTAATTATGTCACAAAGGAAACAACTGTAAAGGCTTAAATCTTGTGGACATTGAAATTGCCGAAAAGGGAAATCTTTCATTCCTTAATTGTGCTCCATTTTTCTTCTCCATCAGGTGTATTTGAAAAGCATAAATGTGTGTAAAAAATCTACGATTATGATGTCATTATGATATTGTAATTAAAATTATTAATTTTATAATTAAAATTATTAATTTTATAATTAAAATTATTAATTTTATAATTAAAATTATTAATTTTATAATTAAAATTATTAATTTTATAATATAATTAATTTTTTCTAAATTTTTATTAATTTATATCAATTTTTTGATTTAAAAAAAAAACCTGGAATTTTTTGAAAATTTGACTGGAAAACCTGGAAAAGTCAGGGAAATTTTTTTACGAAAATGAGTATGAACCCTGGATCAGTTCCAGGAAGCCTCTCGGTTGAGGGCCAGACCACTTTGATCAGCAATGAAGAACTTTGACTGTGAAGATTAATTAATGTTTTCGATTCCAGACCTGCCGGGAAACAAATTCAAACACTGTAAACTATTGCATTTTAACTAATTATCAGCTTAGTTTCCCAGCCTAAGGCCAATGGATATGGTAGCAAGACTGTGAACCGTCCTACTAGAGGGCTTCAGTTGAAAAGAACAAACAAAGGATGAATGCAATGTGAGACGAAGAGGAAGGAATTTATACTCCTATTTCACAAGAAGTTTGGGACCACATGTCCTCGCACAAGGCCTTTTCGCCTCAACAAAAATATCGGATTTACATATTCATTCGTCACTATATTATAAACATTACAATTGAATTATGAATTATTACATTGGAATCTGGCAACATAACACAATCCGGAGAGCTGATCAGACTCTCCCGATTATGTAAACAATACCAACAAGACAATAAGAAATGAAATGTTTCGACGGAGGTCTGCAGCGCCCCCCCCCCCCCCCCCCCACCGAAAACAAGTGAGTACAACACTATATTTTCCATACAAACGAGACTTGTAACAACTCCCCGGAAGGTTCTTTAATAAAAATAAAATATTTAACCGGGCAAACCCTTAGGCCTCGCCCAAACTATACATATCCTGGACCAGACCCTTCCACTAAAATAGTGACATCGTTGTCATGAGGGAAATTAATTTATGTGGGACATCAGCAGCCCGACCTCTGCCCCGTTCTCGTTCGACAGTTGAATGACCCCACCCATCGACTGCCGAACTAAATGAACATTCTGGCCCTTACCGGTTTGCCAGCGGGTCCTCGGATGGTTTCCGGTAACTGAGAAGTCCCTGGGGTCTAAAATAAGAAGGAATTTCCCACATAACGACAAGATCACCATTAACGTAGAGGGATCGGATCCTGATACGTTACATAATGCTTGTTGTCCTCAAGTGTGCCATTGAAACAAATTTTCGGGCAAGCAGAGTGACGAATTTGGAAAATAGTGCTTCGCTTGGCCTTCTAGACATATCACTATTTAAGTATACACCAGAGCCAACGAGAATAACTTATAATCATATTTATTTACATAGACGCCTAAACCAGAGCGTCCGACATCTCTCATGTCCAACAGTCAACATTCTTGTATCTCTTCGGCTCCATGGCCTTTTCACCCGATCAGATTATTATACATCACTTAATTTCACTTCCGACACATCCCCCCTTTTATGTTTATTTTTTTCATAAAAATGACTCTAGTTTATAGTGTCAGTGAGCGGATAGTGCTGGGGCTTCTGCACCACACGACCGTATCATGTTGCTCCGATGGGGATGGATGTTTGTTCTCCTGACGACTCTCCAATTGGCCTTCTCGGCGTGGTGTCGTCATCCCGAACTGTCGCACCAACGGGTGAAAGTTCTACAATTCCTGGATCCGATTCTGAACCAGGCTCAGGGCGTTCAGTCCTGTTCAGGTGGAGCTGATTTCTTCCTACAGATCCCCTTGGCGTCTTGATGATGAAAGATCTCTGGGTATCTGTCCTGCTCTCGATTTCGCCCCACGTCTTCATGTCCGCCACCCACACTGTGTCTCCTACATTCAGCTGCTCTCTAGTGCGGACACCGTGGCGATTATCGTAATTTTTCTTCTGCTTCTCCTTGCCTTCTCCTTCCCCCTTAAGCGATTTTCGTCGGGTTGGCAAGGCTTTAGCAGATGTGGGTAAATTGGAACCGTTGTTCTAAGGCGACGCCCCATCAGCAGCTGAGCTGGACTATAGCCATTCTCCAATGACATGTTTCTGTACTGGAGCAGTGCTAGGTATGGATCTGAATTTTTCTTCATCAGCCCTTTGGCCACCTTGACCATGGATTCGATGAATCTGTTTGCTTGAGGAAATCTTGGACTTGACGTCACGTGCTCAAATCCATACATCCGTGCAAAATCTTGGAATTGGGAGTTTCTCACTTTCTCAAATTGTCCCCCGTTGTCACTGTGTACCTTCTTCGGAATGCCATGGCGGGCAAAGATCGATTTGCAGTGCTCAATAACATTCACTGAAGTGAGCGAGTTCAACAATGCGTACTCTGGGTACCGAGAGTAGTAATCAGCGAGTAGCAAATACCATTTCCCATTTAACTTGAACAAATCAATGGCCACCATTTCCCATGGTCTAGAAGGGAAGTCTGTCGGAATTAGTAGATCATGCCTGTTGTTCCTATTCTGACAACAAACAGCACACTTTTTGATCCTGTCTTCAATTTTGCGTTGGCAGACGGGCCACCAAACACACTCTCTCGCAAGGGCACGACACTTGTTCACTCCCAAGTGACCACAGTAAAGTCGTTCTAGAATGTCTTGCTGTAAGACTGGTGGTATCACAAGGCGACTGTTTCGTAGCAGTAAGTCATCCTCGATGAACAGCTCGTCCTTGACCTAGAAGTATGGTAATTCTGCTTGACTCAATATCTTCTTATCTGGCCAGGTGCCAGCGATGAAAGAAATTATCTTCGAGATCATGACATATTTTTTCTGTCCATTTTTGATCTCTAATAGCCTAGCCTCCGAAGCAGGAAGTGTAGAGATGACAAGTCTCGCGTAGGCCTTAGTCTCTTCCTCCAATTCACCGGAGTTGTCACTTTCGAGAGGGGCTCTTGAGAGGGCGTCTGCTGCTAAGAGCTGTTTACCTGGAGTGTATGAGATTGTGAATGAATATCTCATCATCTGTAGCCTGAAGCGTTGTAAACGAGGTGTTAATTCATCCAGCTGCTTCGTTGAAAATATGGGCACGAGTGGTTTGTGATCAGTCTCAAGACGCACTTCCAGTCCCATAATGAAGTCTTCATATTTCTCACAAGCCCAAGTGAATGCTAACGCTTCTTTTTCGATTTGAGCATATCTTTTTTCTGCAATGGACATAGTTCTTGACGCGAGACCACAGGGTGTACCGTACCGTCCTTGTGTTCTTGAAGCAACACACTTCCCAAGCCGTAAGACGATGCATCCGCAGAGACGATGACCGGTAGCTTAGGATCAAACCGTGCTGGGACTGGTGCCGACGTAAGCAAGCGTTTGATTTCCTTGAAGCATCGAGCTTGATCGGAGTCCCACACAGTCATTGGCTGTTTTCAGTAGCGCTTGAACTGGAGCCAAAATTTTGCTCAAATTCGGTATGAACTTGGCCAAATATTTCACCATTAAAATGAAACGTTGCGCTTCACGTAGATCTTTTGGTGGTTGAAGATTTTCTATGGCTTCTACTTTCATCGGGTCAGGCCGGATTCCTTTGTGGTCTATCAGATGACCTAAGAACCTTAGTTCAGTGACTCCAAAGACACACTTGTCCTTGTTGAGGGTGACGTTCGCATCATGGAATCATCGAAGAACTTCTCTGAGACGTCTGTCGTGTTGTTCTTGAGTAACGCCCCACACTAAAGTGTCGTGTGTCAGGTTCGTCATGGCTGGAATACCCTGTAGAAGGTCTCGTTGAAAAACTTCTAGAGCTGAAGAAATTCCGAACGGAAGTCTCAAAAAAACGGAACCTTCCTAAAGGCGTGATGAAAGTCATCAAAATTGGAGACTTCTCTGCCAATTTCTTCTGCCGAAATCCTGTTTTGGCATCCAGCTTAGAAAAGATGCTGGCTTCTGGGGCTATCTGGCCCAAGAGATGATCAACTGAAGGTAATGGAAAGTTCTCACGTAGAACGCTGCTGTTCAACTTGGTCAGATCGACGCAGAGCCCGATATCTCCATTTGGTTTTGCTGCTAACACCAGCGAAGCACACCATTCACTCGGTTCTCTCACCGATTCGATTATTCTGTCCTCCAACATCATGAACTGCAAAGGGCACGGCACCGGGCTTCAGCTTGATTTCGTATTCTCCCTTCAGTTCTCCAAGCCCATCGAAAATTCGTGGAAATTCTTTTTTCTGGTCGACTTGAGTTAGGCTGTGAGCCGTCACTTCATTGAGTCGTTGAATCAACTTTAGTTTGACTTAATCTTCTCTCAACAATAGTGGACGATCGGGTCCCTTGAGTTTAGGAAATCTGCTTTTATTCCGTTTGTAGAGACTGTCTGAGATGACTGTCACATCTGCTCCTGAATCCAGCAGAATGTTGACTCAAACATCTCCGACTAAGACGTCTTCTTCCCAAGTCTCTTTGTGCGATGACGCGGATGATACCAAGTGGCCAAGGAATGTCTTTGAAGTCTTCACCCCGAGTTTACGCACTGATGAAATGTTCGCAGCTACCCTTGACTTGCATACCCTAGCGAAGTGGTTTTTCTTACTGCACTTACGGCACGTGGCGTCCTTGGCCAGGCAGGAATTCTTGTCATTAAACTTTGCTCGTCCACACCAAAAACAAGATGAAGCTTCATTCTTACTGCGAGTCTGGCCCTGCTTTTTCTTCGTTGATTGCTCTTGTTTCTTGAACTCTGAGCCATGGCTTCCCCGTGGATTCCTGTGACCCTGGCCAGCTCTGAGCTGGTTTAACGCAGGGTTATGTAACTCCTCTTGCTGCTTCTTGACCGATTCATATTGTCTTGCCATGGTCATAGCTTTCTCCAGCGTCAGACCTTGCTCCAGCTGAAGCTTCTCGGACAATCTTCTGTCGCTGACACCCACGACGATGCGGTCGTGAATCATCTCTTCTCTGAGAGCTTGATACTCGCATGACTCCGCTAGCATATGGAGAGCAGAGATGAACTCCTCCACTGGTTCTCCGGTGTGTTGAACTTGGCCCGCTTGTATATGATATTTTTCGTGGGCAAGAAATGTCTGTCAAATGCAGCTATTACCAAATTGTACTTCTCCTAGTCCGGTGTTGGTAGGTGAAACGAGGTGAAAATGTCCTCCGCTTGATCACCCAACAGGTAGAGAAGCGTGTTGACCTGGTCTTTCTCACCCTTCTTTGCTAGCCCTGACGCGTCTTGAAATTTTTCGAAGCGTTTCTTCCATTTTGGCCATTCGGATGGCGTTGCAAATGAAAATGGTTCGGGACACAGCACTTGAAGCGTCAACGACATGTTCTTATCCCTAACCATAGACTTATGTAAAGCGACGATTTAGGCTTAGTTATTCGAACGTTAGTAATCAAGCTAAGACTTACTCAACGACGTTCGGAAACTGGATCGGCGGGTCTTTCTCGATCCCGCAGCTGCCATCAGGCTTCGCTTGACTATTCGCTTCACTATTTAAGTATACACCAGAGCCAACGAGAATAACTTATAATCATATTTATTTACATAGACGCCTAAACCAGAACGTCCGACATCTCTCATGTCCAACAGTCAACAACCTTGTATCTCTTCGGCTCCATGGCCTTTTCACCCGATCCAATTATTATACATCACTTCATTTCACTTCAGACACAAATAGCATGCGCCCGTGAAATGAAGTTTGCTCACGAGAGCTCTTGTTGCTAGCCAAAGCCGCTTGAAAGGTAAGCGTATTCACTCAATGTTGAAGAATTGATAGCAGCGCCACCTGAGAAGCGGAAGGAAAAACTTTCAGATTGATGGGCGTGGCTCCCCCCTCCTCTCCTGCTGATTACGTCACTTTTCCACGGATTTTCACTGCTAAATCAGCCGTCAATGATGTGAGAATTAACTCATCACCAAAGAAAGCTTTTCAAGCGGCGTTACTATCGAATTACAAAGGAAACCGATTCATCATTCAAGCATCGTGATTTAAAAATTAATTAGTCATTATTTAATATAGCTGAATTGCATTTCATGACCATCTTGGATTACAAATGGTGAAATCATCATAAAAAATCAAAAAGCTCAGATATACTATTTATACCTCAACTTTCCATCCATAACCTTAGAATTATATATCTAGTTTTTTGTGAAAATAATATAAAATATAGGAAAATAAGGGCAATTTTCGACATACCTGTTAACTTTCAGAAAACTAAGCGTATGGATTCCCGTGTTAGTGTTAATTTTGAAAACATCATACCTGCAATAAAATTTTGGTTATCGAGACATGCCTAATATAACACCAGCTGTGTGTGCAGAGATTTTAGTTCGTCCTAAAAAGGCTCTTTTTGATAATTTGAGATAAACAATTAGCCTAAAAACAAACCACGAGCAGCCGACTTAATCTAGCGCTTCCACGTGAGTAAACAAAATGGCGCTGGCATGGGGAAAAAAAGACGCTTCCTACCCGACGCTAGTAGCCAATCATAGGCCAGCGGTGCTAGTACTTCCTTCCCGAACACAGAGGGCACTGATGTCATGTTTAGATTCCGGTTTATCCATAGGAGTGTTCACGCTTACTCTTAATGCAGCTTTGTTGCTAGCTGATCTCCCATGCAAGAGAGAAAAAAAAGTATCAAAAAGAGAGAGAGTGGACAGATCTTCAACATGATACTTATATAAACGTGCGAATTTAAACATCTGCCACTTCCATATCTAATAATAGAACACAGGTGGCAGCACTTCTCAAACACAAATACTCGTAACCCCTTACACTCTCATAAATGAGTTAGGACCACAAATAATTCATTCACTTCAGCATGCACCAATTTGTTAAAAATTCCTCGGAAGGAATATTTACAATAGAAGTGCACAAGATTACTTTCGTCTGTGACCAGATATGCAATGTTGCTGCCACTCGCAGGTGAGAAATCCAATTACAAGGTGGCCATATGACCCGGGATCTGTTCGGCCAAAAATTTGGGTTCACTTTCCGGAACCTTCACAAAATTTGAAATCTGAAAAACAGGCCCTTCACAAGATACAAAGTTTATTAAACTATAAAATTTGTCATTTTATTTTATTTTTTGTGATAAATTAACTGGATTATATCACTTATTACAAAATTACTGATTTTTCACAAAATTAATGACCATTTTTAGAAAAAACAAAAATTTATACAAAACGGGGCTGTCATTTTAATTTCCGGGGGGGGGGGGGGGCAAAGAACATGTACTCAATGCATTTATAGTTATATATATATATTTATTTATATGTATATATATATATACCATTTTTATTATATTTTGAAAAGCTGGGGTGGGGGGTTTGCAATGCCCCCCCCCCAAACGACAGACCTGTGAAACAGGACCCTACAAAAAGATCTGAACAGAACCTGTTTTGTGAGACATTCCCATGTTTACCCGCGATCGACTCAACTTATAAAAATGTTTTTTTTTCATTCATATTTTGTACAGAGCTTTCTTAAATTTTGATTATTTAAATCAAGGATTAAGATTGTTTTCATAACTTACGAATTGTATAATGATAATTATTGTAATTAATTATAGTCATGTAAATATTCATCTCGTGCGTGTTTGTCAAACATTTCTTTGCCGAGAATGATGTCACTCTCCGCTATCCATACAAAGGTTTTTAACAGCTGGCTGATGCAAAGATATATTTTGGAAAGAGAAAATTTTCAGCTGCCTTTGCAATCATAATTTAACTGTCCCGTTCTGTGCACACAATCTCCAAGGAAAGATTGCAATATTTGTTGCCTCTGTCGTCTAGTGCAGTGTTTCTCAACCGCCGGGCCACGAGAGATTCACCTTTGGATCATTTTAATTGTTTATGTGCTATATAGTTTCCCTGAACACAATAACGGAATTACTTCAGAAACTTTTTTTTTTCATAGGCAATACGTAATTCAAATCTCTGTCCACAAAATTCCTTACATCCGAATGTAAACAAGTGAACGATTTCCACTGCGACAAGCAGGAATAGCCATGGCGGGGGGGGGGGGCCCTTTGTTCAACTCCAATGGGAATATCTTTCTCAAGGCGATCCTCGTTCACAAGACTATGCGAATGGGGTGCAGAATAGTCTGGTCTTACCTCAAAGAACTTTTTCCTTCTTTTTTTTGTAGTGCGACTTTCAAGTAGCCGTCATGATTGCCGGACAATTAGGCACCTTTTAGGAAAATTAAAGTACTCTCTCATGTTTGCCGAAAAAACTCCCGTAGCTATATGGGTGTGTTTTTTGTTATACATATGGTCCGTCATTACTATGGGAATATTCTTAAGTAAAATACTGCTTAACGTTTCTAAAAACCGATAAACACCTATGCCCCGGAGACTGAAAATACATGTGCTAGTCACCATATGCTCGTCAGTGACCAAGCGGCATCCTTCTCAATGTGGAGATGTTGAAGGATGATGAGAAACTTTTGGACAATCAACACATTCTTAACCCATAAGATTGGTTAACAACAGCGGCATTTTTATAGGCCCTTTCGTGAAAAATGCTCTTACAAATCTAATTACAACTTTGAATGGGGAAATCTTCCCCTTTGTCATCTGTATGCCAAATGTCAGCCACTAATCAGCGAGGTACACAGAAAATACTGTATTCCGGGCATAAAGCTTAATCAGACATCGAAGCAGTCTGTGTCTGGTTCTCAGAATTGTGTGGTAATGTTTTCTCCAAAAAAAATTGGGGCTACGTGCAAGCTGTTATTTCAATTTTTTGTTTTATAATTTGTTTTGGAGTATTCATTTTGTTTGTGAATAGGTATGTAAATTCGAACTTCATCATGAGTAAAAGACAAAAGACTTTGTTCAGTTTTGGAGTTAAAAAAAATCCCGTATCAAAAGTGAAACTAAAAACAAACCCGATTTTCCCGAGTCAAGCCAGCAGGACGACCATCGGGACATGCATAACGTGGAAAAAATAACTAGTGTCACTCAGGAAAAAAACTCAGCGTTCATTCGTAAATACAGTGACGATTATTTGAAATTTGGTTTCATTCTTTGCCCTGACACGGACCAATTGCCAAGACCTCAATGTGTTATTTGTGCTACTGTTTTGGCAAACGAAACCATGAAACCATCGCGTCTCATCCGACATCTCAGCACGAAACATCCTGATTTTGCGAACAAACCTATTGACTTCTTCATGCGCAAAAAAGGGGGCTCTTCAAGCAGAAAAGGAAATTATTTCTCGAACTTCAACGACTGACGATTCACTACTGACATCATATTTGATATCGTTGCAAATAGCCAAATGCAAAAAACCGTATACTATTGGCGAAGAACTCATCAAGCCTTCTTTAATTACTGCTTGCCGAGAAGTGTTAGGCCAGTCTGCGGCAAATAGAATGATGCAACGTATGTTTTTATCTGCCAATGAACAAAACAGTTTCGAACAACTATTTATTTCTATTATTACAAATTAAAACATTAGTTAAGACATCAATTCAAGGGCAAACCCTTCACTAGTAGGAAAATCGCAAAGTATACTTATGGTGAAACGACTAGGATGGAAGTGACACTCAGCTATGGTCTTCAAGAAACGATGCTCGACCACAGATGTCAGTAGAATCACAGAGAGTTCTGCGACAAACCCAAGGCATCGACGAGGCGGTGGAATCGGATCACGGACGTCGACAGAACCACACTTGGTCTTCACCAATCAGGTAGTAGAAGTCAGATGACAGATATCGTGACGAACCCAGGGCGTTGATAAGGCGATATTAGATCACGAACACCGGTAGAACCACACAAGGTATTCAGCGATCAAGTGGTGGAATCCAGTTAACGGATATCTCGACGAACCCAGGGCGCTGACGAAGGGGCGTCATTAGATCGCAGACATCGTGCTACATGTGGATTTCGGCGTTCAAGCGGTGGACGTCGTGACGAAAGGGTAGCATCAGATTGCAGCGTCATACGAGGAAACTATCAGATCACTGCTATTGACCATGCCAGCCAACGCCAGATCGCAGTCGGCAAGATCTACGAAGGCATTAAGATCGAGAACAGACACCAGCAGACATCCCTGAACGGCATTCTTGGAGAGCAACTGACGGGAACATCGGACCAGCCGAGTTGTTCGGATGATTAGCGAATCTAGCGCTACATGAGACTGAAGGGTGATTTGAAGCACGGACGTGATTATATATAGCTCTCAAATCACTAAACATGCAAATGAGGATTAACGCACATGCGCCCCCATCAACATCGGCGTTCCAAGCGGCAAGTTCGGAAACTAGTTTCTTTTCTTCCTAAAACAGTTTGTGACACGTCGGCACCGAAAACGTCCGTAAGTAACAAAAGTTTGTTTAGTCGACAGAAAATAATTATAAACATAAAGTATATGATAGACATAACACAAACTCAATAATAAAACATAACACACGCACTACCATTACATAAGGGGTAAAGGTCAGGCGAGCGCCAACAAGGCCATGTTACAATGAAAGACATTCCATTGTCAAATGATACCATAGAAAGGTGCATATCTGACATGGCACTAGACACCGAAATGCCACTCGTAGAAAAAATTAAGGTATCAAAATTGTTTGCAATACAGCTGGATGAATCCATTGATGTGCGAAACATAGCATTTTGCTCACGTACTTTCGGTTTATTGATCACGTTGATAATGACGTGATGGAAGACATTTTGAGTGTTTCGGAATTAGCTGCAAACACAACCGGCAATGAAATTTCCAAAGTTTTTGATAATTTTATGAAAGATAAAGGACTGAATTGGCAAAATTGCGTTGGAGTTTGCACTGACGGTGCTGCGAATCTGACAGGTAGACATTAGGGTTTAGTCGCTAGAATCAAGGATATGGTGAGTGAAAACAACTTAATATCAATGCATTGTTTCATTCACAAGCAAAACCTGGCTTCTAAAAAAATGATTCCTGAACTTAATGAAGTCCTGTTGCAATCTATTAAAATAGCTAATTTCATAAAAAACAGTGCTTTGAATACTAGATTGTTGAGAGTATTGTGTGATGAGATGGGCACAGATCATAAAAATCTACTTTTTCATTTGGAAGTTTGTTGGTTGTCCCGAGTTAAAGTTCTGAAGAGGATATATGAACTTCGGAAGGAAGTTGAATTGTTCCTTATTGGTAAAAAAAGTGATATGTACCACTTCTTTCAAGATAAGAAGTGGGTAGCCAGGTTGGCATACCTCAGCGACATATTTTCTTCTATAAATGAGTTGAATTTGAAATTTCAAGGATTAGAAACAACGTTTCATTCTTGGAATAAGGTTGAATCATTTAAAAAGAAACCCAAACTCTGGCTGAAAATGATTGGTGAAAATAATTACGAAATGTTTCAGTCATGCTCAGATTATGTTATGGAAGAAGATGGCTTGCATTCAAGCACCGTTATTCCAGATGTTATTGAATAGCATTTAAAGATGTTGCTACTGTCATTTGAAATACAGAAATACAAATACAACGCCACAACAGGCAAATTGCCCAACGAGGTGGCTGACTTAAGAACATCATGGATCCCCGAGCCCTACCTAATACTGCTACACCACACATGCACCCCGCGGAACCCCCAACGAATCGGTACATGCGGGAATGTACGTGTAGTGAAACCTGACGTGAAGTTTTTTGTTTCTCTGTAATGCTTGTTATGTGTAGTGCTGCCACCAGTTTTTCTAACTATGAGCGAAGTGTTATGATTGAATGATTTATCGTTGTAAGACTGTTGCTCTCTGTGGCGAGACTTTTTAACGGGGAGATCGGCTCGCATTTGCGCCTTGAAGTTGGGAACCACAGAAAACCAACTTCAGCCGACCACCACTGTGGGGTTCGAACCCGGATCCTCGCATCGCGAGTCCATCACTATAACCACTCGACCACCACAGCGGCCACATATTTGAAAAATATTATCCGGAACACGAGGACCCAAGGAAAAAAAATACATGTGGATCGTGAATCCTTTTCTTGAACACAAAACAGCAGCCCTTTCTTATCAAGAAACCCTTGAACTAATTGAATTGTCATCCGACAAAGGATTGGAAAGTACTTATAATTCTACTAGCCTTGCAAAATTCTGGATAAAAGTAAACGAATTTCCAAATTTGCATGAGGTGGCAATGAGACTTATTCTTTGTTTTCCTACCACATATCTTTGTGAAACGGCTTTTTCTACTATGACTGTGCTCAAAACAAAACAGAGAAACCGTTTACAACTTTTTGACTGTCTCCGTTTGGCTGTTACTTCGATTCAGCCCAGGATTAACGAGATAACGGGCAGAAAGCAACAACAAAAGTCTCATTAGTGTCATAATCCATGGTAAGTCATTGTTTTTGAAGTTCTAATTTTTGTTAAACTGAAGTATTTCGTTTTAAAATTGAAATATTAATTTGTGCTGGTAGTATAACGTTAAATTCAGAGATTTGTGAAACTTCATTTAGATATTTCAATTAAAATATTAATTTTCCTGTTTCTGAAAGATCTAAAGGAATTGAAGGGTGGTGTTGTAGCTAGTGTTTACCCTGACATCTTTCTGCTACGGCTCACTTTTTTGGAGGAGTTACTATGTACACAGATACACAGATTTTTCTCATTGATTTTATGTCGTAACTAAGAACAAATGCTCAATTTAATTATGGTACAGTGACCAGAATTTCACATTATATAATATAGATTTTTGATGATTAGAGAGAGAGAGAATGTATGTATTTTTTTAAGCTATGGAATAATATGTTTAACGCAATTATATCATCTTTCTTACTCAATAAAAACTTTGAGCTCGTTAACATCCCTCACTAAACACGTAAATAAATCGACACCTATTAATCGATGTATGTGTAATTAGAAATTTGATTTTTTTCATTAATTATTCGAGTTAATCATATAAATAATGCCGAATTACTTATTAATAGTTATTTACTATTACTGTAGTAAAAGTTCGTATAATTACATATTTATTGTTTCTGAAATATTTTAAATTTTGTATGACTATACTCAAGACCGGGCCCTCGAGTCCTGAAAAAATAATTCGCCGGGCCGCGATAATTAAAAAGGTTGAGAACCACTGGTCTAGTGGGCTTGGGTGTTAACCCGGAAAGTGAAAGGACATCTGTTCAATTCCCCGCTAAGGCAGTTGAATTTTCTCTTTCCAAAATATATCTTCATATCAGCCAGCTGTTAAAATCCTTCGTAAGCATTTTTCATTCAGAAATTATGTGTTAATCTTCTGTAAATTGCATTAACACTTCATTTTCAGCCACTGGTGATTTTTCAATGACAACTTCGCTAACATTTGGCAACTTTTTTGGCATTAACTGACAACATCCCATATTTTCCCCATATGGATTGCAATTTCCAGTATTTTTCTTGAAATATTATCAGCCCAGTATACAGGGTGCATAGCTAAATCCCCTTGCCACAAATTACTGGTGAACCAATGATCTTAGAGGCGTACAATAATACATACTTTATTGCATATATACATACTTTCAATTGGAAGAAGTATCCAAACAACCTGTAGACTTCAGATACTGCATTTATATTCAAGGGGTTGTATGGTTATTAAAATATGAAAATTAATTTTTTACTTGGTCACTTTGCCATCGAAACCCAATCAGAAAGTTGTTGCCCTGTCTCTTTTGAGGAAAAACAAAAAGCCATGTATCCAAGTACCATATTCTCTGAGGTATTTGTATTCAAAACTCAGAGAAAATGCAGGAGAGACCATCAAAAACGAACAGACACAACGCTTCTTTCTCTCATCTATACTGTTCTTTTCTTTCATACCTTTTCAGCCCCACACAAAGCAAAATATGCCAAAACTTCACAGATTCTGCACTGATTGTCCTGCTACGTACATCGCAGAACAATCTTGACGAATTTTAAGAAAAATGTAGAGAACTCCTATTATTTTATTATTTATTTATTTATACAATAATGTTGGCCTAGGCCTAAACATGAGAATGCGGTTGATGGTGACAGAAAAAAAGTTTTATACTTTTCGAAAATAAAAGTGGCGTGAGTGAATCAACAACAGTGGAGGGGAGAGAGTTCCAGTTAGAAATGGTATGTGGAAAAAAGCTAAATTTAAAGCAGTCGGTGGAAGCGGAGATAGGGTTAATCTTAAGTGGAGGATTAAGTTTAGTGGAGAGATATATTGGCTTGGAAATAATACCGGTGGTATCAAAATTAAAAAAGCCATGGAGAATTTTAAAAACCATGGTTAATCGAGAAAGAAGGCGGTGAGTATTTAGAGGGAGAAGATTAAGTTCGCGTTTAAGTCCAGAGACAGAGACATAGGAAGATCAACTGTTATGGATAAAACGGGCAGACTTATTTTGTATTAATTCCAGCTTCTCGATATTACTAGCAGTGTAGTGGTACCGAATTTCGGAGGCATAGGAGAGGACTGGAAAAATATAGGTTTGATAACAGAGAAGTCTAACGTCACGAGTAGAGTGTTTTAAATTGTGACGAAGGAAAAAGAGTTTATTGAGGCATTTTTGATAGACATAATCAATGTGTTTATTCCAGCGCAGGTCTGCTGATATGATAACACCGAGGTATTTGTAATGAGAAACCTGGGATATGGACGAGTTATTGAAGGAGTATGAAAATTCGAGAGGTGAGGTTTTAAGTGAAATCCTCCTGAGAACCGTTTTACAGATGTTAAGAGGCATTTGCCATGTGGAGCACCATTGGGAGATTGAATTGAGATTATGTTGGAAAAGTTCTTGGTCTGACTCGTGAGTTATGGTGTGGTAAATTACACCTTCATTAGCAAAAAGTCTTGTGGTACATTTGAAGGTTTCAGGGAGGTCGTTAATGTATATTAAGAATAGAATTGGGGAGATTACTGATCCTTGAGGTGTTCCAGAATTCACGGTGGCCAGTGGAGAATTGTGGTCTTTGAAATGGACAAATTGTTTGCGATATTTTAAGAAGGCTTCTAACCAATTAAGTAGTTGGATGTTTAGGCATAGGGTGGAAAGTAAAAAGTAATTTATTGTGAGGGACTTTGTCATATTCTTTTGAGAAATCTAAGAAAATGACGTCAGTTGTAAGTTTTTATCGATGGCTCCCGAGAGGTCATGGATGAGAAGGGCCAATTGAGAAGAGGTGGAGAGAGAAAGTCTAAAGCCATGCTGATTAGGGAAGAAAAATTTTATGGAGTCAAGATGGGCGCGGATTTCCTTTGCTATTATGTGTTCAAAAATTTTACAGCAAGATGTGGGGATTGCAATAGGTCTGAAATTGAGGGGATCGGTAAGAGGCCCAGATTTATGGATTGGAATGATTTTGTTTGTTTTGCAGTCAGAGGGTAGAATGGAGGAATTTAGAGATATATTGAAAATGATCAAAAGATAGTCAGCGATTTCTTCAGCACAGAATTTGAGAATATAGTTAGGGATTCCATCCGGACCCAAAGAGCGAGGTTTGAGTTTTTTCAGTAATTTAGTGATGCCCTCCCTAGAGATAAAGATAGGGTTTGAGTTGTAAATAGAGTCGGCGAATGAGTATTGTAGGGGAGGGGGGAGGATCCAATAAGAAAACTGAGCAGAAGGCTAAATTGAATTCAGTGGCAATATCCGCGGGAGAAAAGGCGTCTTTAGTAGAGGTTTTGAGGGATGGGGTACCACACACACATACACACACACACAGTTAATTTGAGACGGAGGAAGTTCCAAAACTTAGAGGGATTGGTTTTGAGGTAGTTTGGTAAAGAGTGAGAAAGATATTTAGTTTTATGGAAAGAAATGAGGTCTTTAAGGTTTTGGGTATAGACATAAATTGCGTATTTAAGTGAGTGGGATTTGTTTGCTTTGTATTTGAGGGCTGTACGGCAAATTTTTCTCTTTAAATGGATGATATCTCTATTGATCCATGGGTTAAAAATGTACTTGGAAGAGACTTTCTTACTGGGGACTGTAGCTAAGCATTTGAAGACTGTCGATTTGAAAGTGGCCCACAAGGTGTGAATGTTATTGAATGTTATTGGAAGAGGAAAGCGATAAGAAATCGAAGTGGGAACGAAGAATATTTCGCATTAGGGGGTAGTTGGCCTTGTTAAAATTTGGTTTGGTATTAAGTTTGTAGGAAGGAATGGATTGCTGAAGGGAAAAATCAATGAAAGGGATTTTATGGTCCGAGCAACTCTCGAAGATGGAGGTGTCAAGAACTGGAATCCGGTTGGAAGTGGCAATGATATCCAGAATTGAACGGGAGTGAGATGTAATTCAGGTTGGTTAAACGGGTTGGTGAGATGTAATGCGGGTTGGTGAGATGTAATTCGGGTTGGTGAGATGTAATTCGGGTTGGTCAATGCAAAACATTCTGCTTTGAGGCTTTTCAGCGATTTTTTTTAAATCCAAATTTCTCAATGAATGGTGCACTTACAAACTTTGATTTTTTTTTTCGCCTCGGAAAAGAGACTGCAACAAATTTCTAATTCAGTTTTTGAGTACAGCGTGTTTATATGAAAAGTTAATTTTTTTAAAAAAATTTCTATAACTACACAACCCCTTGCAATATGAATGACGTATATGAGGTCTACACATTATTTGGGTACTTTTTCTAATTGGAGATATGCCTCTAGAATCAATGGTTGCCAGACTCGCATCACAAGATTTGCGGTTCAAACCCCACCGGAGCCCAGGGCTGGCAAAAACCCGGGGTTTTTCAGAAAAAACCTAACCCACTGGGCTTCTTTCAGGGGTTTTGGGGGTTTTCATGGTTTTTGATATTGAAGCATAAGGGAAAAAGTTATATATGCTGTAAATAATTATAATAGACTGGGTAATTTTTATGATAATTATTATGTATATATGTATATTAATAATAATTAACACAGAACATTAAATCAATATTGATAAAAATTTTAGCTGGTTTCATGTGTGCTTAAAGCATAACGAGAATTCAAACACCTCTAGTGGAGAAACACTGTTCCCAAATGATAAGGAGTATAGTTTATTAGAACTCTGATTGAAAAAGACAAAAACCCTATCAGATTATTTGTAAGCAACTAAATTCTGAAACAGATCAATCCGACTGGACTGGATGTTTTCCCTCCTGGATATAGCATTTCACCATTTCTTTCTGCTGCTTAGCTAGACAAGTTATGTGTATAAACTGTGCAAGTTCTAAAATTTTACTTTGAGGGAAGTGTAAATTTCGGTGGTAAAATTTAGTTAGAGTGATGCCAAGGACTGAAGGTTCTGGAAGAAAACAGTTCATTGAATGGACTATGGGGAATAAAACTGATAACAAATGGCAAGTGACTTATGTAAGTTTTGCCATACCATAGTGTTAGTGCAAAAGTGGAAAGAATCTGTGCTCATGTGAATACGTGCAAGAAATCAGAAGCCCGTTCCTTGTTTTCGTGTTCATCAAACACTGATGATAATGAACCTTCACGCATTGAAGAGACATCTACTTCATTGAAGAGAAAGCAACCTCTTGAAGATGTTTCGACACGCAGAAGTTCAAATATTACTGTGGATGCTGGAACATCAAAAGTCAATAGGACAATTTATTTTTAGAACAAGTGAGAGAGTGTGTGTGTGCGCGCCAGAGGTTAGTTCTTGATCGAAAAGTATCCAAATTTTTTTATGCCAATAATATACCTTTTAACATAGCCAATAGTGATGTGCATTTAGAGAAATGGTTAATGCTTTGCATCTGGGTTATATCCCTCCTAATAGGAAGAAATTAGCTGGATCATAGTTAGATGAGGCAGATAAAACTGTTGATATGCTAATGGCAGAGAAATTGAAAAAAATCAACTCACTCTGATGTTGGATGGTCGGCCAAATGCAAATGCTGACTCCATCATCACAGTGAGTATCCATACTGGCAAGAGCACCCACTTAATAGATACTGTAGAATGTGGCTCACACAAGAAAACAGCAGAATTCTGTTTGGAAATAGCTGAAAGGGCCATGGATATTATCAAGCAAGAGTATAATAAAAGTGTTTTGCCGATTTTTGCGATAACAAGAACAAAATGAAAAAAATTAGACATAATTGTCCAAACCATTCACATGTCCTTGCTTTTGGCTGTTCAGCCAATTTTATGAATCTTCATTCATCCATAACTACCAAAAATACATAGAAATATCCATTGAACATGAGGAAATTGAAAAAAGTATTGTGATGCTTTTAGATAAGAAAGGATTATATAGAGAATGTATCAACTTGCAAGTGCACCTATAGAGTATTGTAAAGCCCTAGATATTAATTTACAAAGACATAGCTGTACTCAGTGGTGTAGGAAGGCAGGTTCGGGGGCTGCGACCTGCACCAGGTACCAGCTCTGAGGGGGGTGACAAAAAATTGCTGGTTTTGTATTAATGTGCCTTTTTGTTACATAGAATAGCATGTCAAATAATTTACATGGGCCTTTACAATTGCTAATTGCAGCAAATTGCGAGTGAACAATGTGATGCTGTAATAATTTAGTTAGTATTGTGTGGTGGGGAGGGGGGTGTTCTGCCCATAAGCATACACAGAATTTTCTCAAGGGGGGGGGTTAAATTTCTTTTTCTTCTGGGGGGGGGGGTTAAATTTTTTCCTGCAAAATAACACTATAATCTCAGCTTGGGGAGGAATGGGTGGGTTAGAACCCTAAATCCCCCCTTTGCGTACGCCAATGGTTCTGTCTCATTTCTTTTGAATTGTGCTGGTGCTCAAGTAAACAAACCGTGGTCTTGGTGACTCATCGTCTCATCTCTGCCACAAATATCATTTGCCCCAAGTCGTTCTGTGCAACAAGATGATCTTTTTAACCCAAACATCATAAAAAAATTCAAAAAATTGTCAACAAATAAGGCAAATACCAGGAAATACTAAAAAATTCCTTATGCATTTCGACACGCTATAGGTGTCGTCTTCAGAGGATAAGAATATCACGCTGATAGAGTTTGTCATTTGATTGATTTCCAAATCGTTCATCTCGGTTGCTCAGTGGAAAGAAAAACTATACATCTGTCCAAGTTAAACGTCGTGGTAAGAATCAGGGTTGTTTGGTTTAAACCACGTTGGTTTAAACCATGGTTTAAACCTTGGTTTTAACCAAGTGGTTATTTTAAAGGTTAAAAAAACCACTTTGGTTTTTTTCAAAAAATCAAATAAAAGTTGCCTAAATATCATTTTTTTCCTTGAAAAATATCATATTGGTTCATTATTAGCCAAAATGCTTCATTTTTACGACATTTTATATCCTTGGGGTACATTCTGATGGTATATCTTTAAATGACATAAGATTTTATAAGTGGTTTTTTTCAAAAAGTCTCGTAAAAGAGGCCGGAATATATATATATTTTTCATTTAAAGTATCTTAGTTATTTAAAGTTATATATAAAAGCCAAAATTTCTCATTCTTACAACATTTTCTAACCTTTGGCTACATTCTGATGCTCTATCTTTAGCAAATTCATGAATAAGGATTGCATCACACATCTAAATATAGTGGTGTATTATCTCACAAGGGTTTTTTTTCCCTTGACAAAGAAGCAGCTACAGTAGTGACACCATCATGTTAGGGGCAGGTGGTCCTATAATCCAATAAAGACACCAGCTGTCCTTAAAGGACAAAGACTAGTGTACTAGTTGTTACATTGCCTCACATACATTTTCATTTTCATTCCCATAAGAAGTAGCACATCTCCTACTGTGTATTTCCCAGTCTTAATATTCAATAGTTGTTTTTTTTTTATACTTTCACATACACACACTGTTAAGCCCAGTTAATCAAGGTTCTACTGTATAGTAGTAACAGATTTAAGAAAAATAATCAGCTATATACAGAGTGATTATAATTTAAGTTTTGATTCCAAAACTATACAATAAGTACTGATCAGAATGACGAAAATTTGCATGGGTACTCCTGAAGCAATGGACGTTTCTTTCGCAAAAGAAAAAAGTGCAAAATGTGCAAGTAAATGATGCTGTACTTGGCCAACAGTATAATCTATTTTGTGCAACCACATCATTTCGACACTTCCACAGCATCAGTGTGGGGATAGAACTTCTATCAAGATGCACATTGCAATACCAGCAAAGCAGCTGCTGAAGACCCATTTTGCCGCTATGGTGGTCGAGTGGTCATAGTGACGGACTCGCAACGCGAGGACCCGGGTTCGAGCCCCACCGTCGCCATAGTGGTGGTCGGCTGAAGTTGGTTTTCTGTGGTTCCCAACTTAAAGGCGCGAATGCGAGCCGATCTCCCCGTTAAAAAGTCTCGCCACAGAGAGCAACAGACCTACAAAGAGCACAAATGTAATTCAATCATAACACATCACTCACTTCCCTTCTGAAATATAGATGGCAGCACTGAAAAATCAAACACAACACTACATATGCACTCAGACTGTTAGGTTACACACACAAGTTACACCTCCGGCACAACTCACTAGGTAGTAAATCGCCCATAAATGGTGATAGACCTGAGTTGTGCTCGGTTTGAAAGAAAGAAAGAAGACCCATTTTGAAAGGCGCACCTTAACCCTTGCAACTTCTGGCTGTGGGGGTACCTCAAAATGTTATAAACAGTGGTCAGATTGTAAACTTTGGTGAATTGCAATCTCCAGCACATTCCCTATATGTTAGAAGTTCCTCAGGAATATGAACGGGGGGGGGGGGGGCGTTTGATTTAATAAAGCTGAATTGCAAGCACATCCACATTATGACCATGGCATACTCCGATTCTGTTGTTGAACAAGAATTTTTGTGCTTTCAACCTCATAGCCAGAACACGTGGTGGACAACATATTTAACATTTCTTAAGTAAGTTGTAGTTATTTGTTCAATTTATTCGTTTTTTGTGATGTTTCCATGAATTATCAAATCATGAAATGCTATAATTAAGGTACCATTCTGCCATGACTGACTATGGTTTCCATTCTGCGAGCAAATTTCCCACATGTTGGATGATGTCATTAATTTTACATTTTTAAGTATTTTTTCCCCTTTATCAAATAAAATTGAATTTTTTCAGGAATATTCATGTCAATTTTCAAGTCATTCTGACAATCATTCTTTTTTTACAGTGTTTTGAAATCAGAACCTTAGTTATAATCATCCTGTATATCGTAAATCATTGCTAATTAATCTGCATTATTTATGATTCATTAAATACATTATATTCACCTAATTTTTATTACTTTTTGCAAAATAGCTTCGTAATTAAGTATGCTGAAAGTAACTGGAGAAAAACCTTTATATATTATATGATTAATAATAACATTAAAAGAATTTTCAAACACACAGTAATCCATTGAGTTAAGCAAAAAATAATTAAATTGCAAAAGTTGGTTTTTGTTAAAATGTAGTAAATATTTATTGATTAATTAGCATGGGAATAGTGTTAATTATATTAATAAACATTTTATTTTAGTTAATTATTGGAAGTTTGAATGATTTTTCAGAAATTTCATTGTTTTTAATGTTAATACTATTTAAAACAAAAAAACCGGTTTAAACCAAAAAAACCGGTTTAAACCAAAAAAACCTGGTTTAAACCAAAGAAACCCCGGTTTTTTGGGTTTTTTCAAAAACCCGGTTTTTTTACCAACCCTGGCGAGAATGAAGCGAAGCGCCTGCGTGTAAGTAAACTCGGTCAGCGTGATATTTTTATCCTCTGAAGACGACACCCATAACATGTCGAAATGCATAAGAAATTTTTTAGTATTTGCCTTTTATTCGTTGCCTTATTAAAAAATTGCTTCCTTAATAAACTTCATTTTATATTTTGGACATGGGAAGAGGGGGGTGCGTGACAAGTTAAAATTTCGCACCGGGTGCCACCAGACCTTGCTACACCACTGGCTGTACTCTTGACCAAACAGTATAAATATGGCTAGATGTATTGGAAAGTAAAGAATTATCTTCGTATAAGGAGTGTGTTTACACATCGCTTTGAAAAACACCATTTCTTTTCCTTGCAAATATGACATCTTGCTTTGAGAGGAAAAAGATTAAAACTAAGGAACAAAAACCTGCTGAACAATGGATTGAAAAACTGAATACAGAATTTGTTATTGCACTACAGATGTTTCAAATAGAAGACAGATTTCTATCCAGGAACAGAGTGTTTTTACAAAACGTGATAGGCAGTTGAAGCAGAAAAGTTGTGGAAAATCATGCATTGCAAGGTAGAAAAAAATTAGATTTTAAATACAGACTTTTGCAATTTTTTATTTGGAAGACCTGGATTCAATTACATCTGCATCAATTGAGAGTATTTCTACTTTTCGATTAGTATGGTTAAAACTGAGAAACAAACTTGGATGTGAAAAAGCAAAGAAATTAGTGCAAGATCACTCAAATCAAAAGGTGTTAGTGAAAAGGATTGGTAATTATGAGTTAGAAAACATTCATGAAAATGTTTATTTTCTTTACTTGTAAAAAAAACATTTAAAATATAATGGGAAGAAATATAATTTATAAATAGCATTGAATGCATAGATTTATTCAAGTGTTCTTAAGATAGTCATGACCCCCCCCCCCCCCCACATTCTGGAGCCAGGACCCCTTGGCAGATATTTTTCGTGGGGCCCCCTCTATAATGAATTTATAGTGTAAAAAAATCAAAAACAGTAAGATTTGTCCTGGGCTGGAACCTTGCAAGCCCCATCCTTGTGGGAGGCCGCAGATAGACTATATGACAATGGAATAACATCATTAGAAAGCATACTGTTTGCAAGTTTTGAGGTATATTTTGAGCTTGAAGTTTTAAGGTATAATTTTTAATGAGTTTTTTCAAGGGTTTTTCTAACTCCTATAATCTAAATAGTGTCGAATACACAGATTTATTTATGCATTTCTTTTAAGATAGAGTATCTCCAGAGATGGCACTAACGCGTTATAACGCGTCAATGACATCTAGGTATTTGACGCGATATAACGTGTCAAATACCTGGAATTTCGGAAAAGGACGCGTAAAAATTTTGTTCGCGCGTCCTCCGGGACGCATTCTTTCCTGTGTTCTAAGAAAAAAGTAGAAAGAGAAAAACCTCCCCAACTTTTTTCCCCTTGTATCATGATCGCGCAACCTTGAAAAACTGGTTTTACTACTTTGTACACTGAACTGTAATGATATACACGCAGGTTTTTATTTCCTTGCAGATTTTCTCCCTTCCAGTTACATATGGGAAATTACGGTACTTTTGCGGCTATCGGCTGGCATTCAAAGACAGCGTCTCTACGGCGTAAATTCGGCGTGTTCCTACAATATTGCGAATGCGCTTTTCTTTTTTAAATTGTAAAGAATCGGAATGCCCGTTCAAATTGAAAAACCTTCCTGATATCGTTGAAAAAAAACCGAATCTGTAAAAACTCGACCTTGAATATCCAGTTTTGTCATCTAGCTGCTATGCGGTAGTCACCGTTTCACATCGCAAAAATCACGAGTGTGTACGCAGAATCGGCTTTTGGAGGGGCACCAGAATCTAATTCTTCACAGATAGTATAAAAGAAATTATTTTATTCCAATATTTTAATTCTCTACAAAAATATTTTTAATTTTTGATCTCGGGGGGGGGGGGGGGGGGAGGGGAGGACTGGAAGAGGCCCCTTATAACTTCCCCCAAATTTTGCGTTTGGTGAAAATACGTGTTTGGAACATGCGATTGCGCAATGGTAATCTGCTAAAAATGTGATTTTCTAATTATTTCAAATTTTGAGTTGGCTATTCCTTTGAAAAAACTTTTGGTTGCCACAGTGACCACACAGACCTACAATTCAAATATGCATACATTGAACTTCAAATGCATGCATTACCAGTTTGGAGAATAGATGCAGGGCCGCAACTGGGAGGGCCTAGTGTCCTGCGCTGTGGACTAGAGGTATAACTGCTGCTTCTATATTACATGGGTATGCCAAAATGTGGGTCTAGGTCAATTCGTCGTGCTACGAACTCGTCGCGTTACAAATTTGTCGCAGGCTCATTCCGTCGTGGTACAAATTTGTCGCAGGCTTATTTCATCGCGATAAAAATTTGTCGCAGACTTATTTCCTTGCGGAACAAATTTTTCGCAGACTGGTTTTGTTGCTGTATTGCCAATTCGTCGCGACAAATTTGAATTGCTTTAAAATTCATGTTTGTTGTGATCTTATAAATAGGGTAGTTGCTTTAGGCGTAAAAAATGGAACAAATTTTTTTTCTCATTTATTAGAAATGTTCCCCCTTCCCATCTGTTTTAATTTTTAACAAATGAAGGAAACTATTCATTAAAGTCATCGAGGGACATCGGAACGTACACCAAAATAATAAATTGGGATCCAATAAATTTTTAAATTTTAATTTCTACCGTATAAGCCGCACTTCTGTCAGGATATCCATTTCTCGCAGTGAGGGACGTTGAAGAGCTCACCCAAATAATAAATTGAGATCAAATAAATTTTTAAAATTTAATAGTAGGGATTTCTGTAGGGATTTCTATTTCTTGCAGCGAGGGGCGTTGGGGGGGGGGGGAAGGGGTGCACATCGAGATAATAAATTGCGATCAATGTGGTCCCCCAACACGATTTCCATTATTCACTATTAAATGTATCCATGCAGAGAATATATCTTGAAGGATTTTTTTTTTTATATGACAATGTATCTAAGTTTTATGTGTAACATCTGCAAAAAAAGTCTTATTTTCAAATTATTTTTTTTTGCAATGCAATGTACATTTCAAATCACTTTGTATTGTTTGTTTATTTCCCCCTTGTTTATACCAATATTATTTTTCCTACAGGTTAGTTTAATCGCAGTATTCTATTTGTTTTTTTAAAGTTTTTTAATTTTAGTTCACTCTTGTCGATCTCGCAGCCTTTATCTGATTTTCTCATGTACTTTGTTTTTTGTTCCTCCCATAGCTCCATTACCTATCACATGTCTGTTTTTGTCTTGGCCTACCTTAGTCATTTTTTGTTTAGGCTTGTTCCTCTCGATAAGCAGTTCTTTGGCCTATCTACCCACCTGTTTCTACTGCTTTTGCTCTCCGGAGATATCGAGTCAAACCACGGCCCAAGGGTCACCCATTCGCCCAAAGCTTCCCAAATTCAAACACGATCAAGTTCCTTGTCTGACCCTTCGAAAGCACCAGACAATCCTTCCCCCTCCGATTCCTTCTCAATATCCAGGATACACAACTCGCCATACTAAGCCAACTCAAGCTCCTATCCCAAAAGCAAGATTCCTTTAGTGTCCAACTCAATGGATTATCTGAACGTCTGAGTGCGGTAGAGGACAAATTTTTACCTATTGAGGATCTCCAACAAGTCTCTGACCTTTCCACACTTCGTTCTTCTCTCACCTCAACGGTTATCGACCTAGAAGACCGCTCATGTCGGTCAAACCTAATTTTTCGCGCCATACCGGAGGAGACCTCAGACATTGAATCCACCGCGACCCTTGAATCTAAAATACTTAAATGCTGCTCTGACCTCCTAGAACTTGAAATTTCCGCCTCCAACATCGACCGTTGTCACAGAATTGGCTCTAAAAGAATCCCAGGCCCCAGACTTTCAATTATTAAATTTAATAAATTCAAAACCAAAACTGAAATCCTTAAAAATTCATTTAAATTAAAAAACACTAGCATCTCAATTTCAGAGGACTTTTCACCTGAGACACGCAGGCTACGTGGACAAATCTGGGGGGGCCTCCCAAAAATACAGTGAGTCCGGTCTGAAAGTTAAACTTTTTCATAACTTTGCTCTTATCAATAACATCAAATACATCTGGGATCCCAGCCTTCATGATATTATCCTGCTTTCCCAAACCCCTCCCAGCGTTACTCCTCCTTCTGACCTTCCCCTACCTTCACCTCCTCTCCCGTTAGTCCCCACCCCTGGAAACCTCACTCCCCCTTAATCTCCCATTCTCCTCTCCGAAATAATCTCTTCAGAATTGGAACAGTTAATACAAGAAGCATAATTAACAAAATATCTTCCTTCGAATTCATCCTACTAGCTCATAATCCCAACTTTCTTGCGGTTACAGAAAGGTTGGTTGCAAAGGTTGTGTGGTCAACCTCCTTGGTTGCACAGTAATATCAGCAACACCAAATTTCTACCACCGAATTTCTCTGCCTTTCGTAAAGATAGAAACACACGTGGAGGAGGCGTTGCCCTTGTTTTCAACAGTTCTATACCCCTAATTGAAATCCCTCTTGAATCAAATATTGAAATTGTCGCTGCCGAATGGCATCATCACAACTGCACTCCCATTGCAATTTTCTCCCTTTACATACCCCCTGCCTCGGACCTTCACTACTTCATTGAACTTGAAACAATATCGGACCGATTTCATAATTCTCATCTTTTAATTTTAGCCGGTGACTGGAATCGGTATTGATTGGCATAAAATGCAGTCCCTCTCGGGAAACCATGGTATAAACAATAGAGTTCTCGACATTTTCCTAAAATTTAACCTCGTCCAAGCCATCTTGGAACCCACAAGAATATCCAATCACTCAATCTCCACACTAGACCTAATTGCAGTTTCCAACAAAATTCCGGTTTCCAATTTTTTAGTTTTTGATGGCTGTTCCGATCACAAAATCCCTTTTTTAGATTTTTTCCTTCATCATACCATCCCTCCCTTTTTTTCGCGCCAGAAAACTTAACTTTAACAAGGCCAACTACCCTCTCATGCAAAATATCCTTCGTACCCACTTTCCTGACTTCATCTCCTCTTCTAACGATATTCAACGTCTCTGGAGTAAATTCAAAGCTGTTATCGATAAATGTAAAGCCACTGTTCCTACCAAATGCTCTTCATCTAAAAGCTTCTTTAACCCTTGGATCAACCGTGACATTATCCATCTCAAAAGAAGAATTCGACGTGACGTCTCTAAACTCAAATTTAACGACTCTACTCTCAAACAAAATCTCGGCCTCCACCCGTAACCTCAAAGACCTCATTTCTCGCCACAAATCCAACTACTTATCCCACTCATTGCCTTCCTATCTCAAAACTAATCCCTCAAAATTTTGGAATTTTCTTCGTCCCAAATCAGCAGGTACCTCCTCGCTCAAAACTTCCAACTCGGATCTAACCTCTCTCCTCAATCTTGCCTCCGAATTTAACCGGGCCTTCTCTTCTGTTTTTTCCTCTGATCCTTCACCCCCCCCCCCCCAATATGTCTTTTTCGATTCACTTCATAACTCCTGTCCCATCTCCTTTTCTAAAGCCGGTCTCCTGAATCTCCTAAAAAAAATTAAAACCTCACTCTACTGGCCCAGATGGGATCCCCAATCATATCCTAAAATTCTGTGCCAATGAAATTTGCAACTATCTCCTCATTATATTCAACGTCTCAGTGAATACTTCTAACCCTATCCAATGACTGGAAAATTAATAAGACAATTCCCATCCATAAATCTGGCTCACTCTCCCACCCTCTCAACTTTAGACCTATTGCAATCACCTCCTCTTGCTGCAAGCTCTTGGAACACATAATTGCCAAGAATATCCGTACCCACCTCGATTCAATTAACTTTTTCTTCCCTAACCAACATGGATTTCGATCATCATTATCAGTATCTACCCAATTAACACTTTTCATACATGACTTAACAGACTCCATTGAAAAAAAAACCTCCAATCCGACATAATTTTCCTAGATTTTTCCAAAGCATTTGACAGGGTGCCCCATAATAAACTTCTACTAAAACTTTCATACCTTGGACTAAATGTTCAACTGCTGAAATGGGTGGAGGCCTTCCTTATTAACCGTAGCCAGTTTGTCTCGTACAAGAGCCAGAACTCTCCTTTTCTTCATGTCAAATCTGGCACACCCCAGGGCTCGATCCTCTCGCCTTTATTATTTCTAATTTACATAAATGATCTACCCGACTCCATAAACTGCCGCATTAGACTCTTCGCTGATGACTGTGTCATCTATAAAACAGTGTCCAATCTTTCTGACCAAGAATCTCTCCAACACAACCTCAACATTATTTCCAAATGGTGTTCAACCTGGGAATTACCCCTCAATTTCTCAAAAACTGTTTTTATGAAAGTGGCCCGTAAAAGAATCCCTCACGAATTCCCCTATTCTATAAACGACTCTTTGATCTCTGAGGTTTCCCAATATAAATACCTGGGCATTATAATCTCCTCCGATCTCCGCTGGAACCTTGATTATATCTTTAATAAATGTCTCCAAAAACTGCTTTTCCTTCGCCGTAACCTAAAATTCTCCACTCGTCATGTTCGTCACTTGTGCTACCAAACATATATTCTCCCTGCCCTCTCCTATGCCTGTGAAGCCTGGGACCCCCCACACCCAAACCAACATGGACAAATTAGAATCTATCCAAAATAAGTCCACTCATTTCATTTTTAACTGTTGGTCTTCATCAGTCTCCATAACGGAACTCAGGCGCCAACTCAATATCCAACCGCTCTCCTCTCTTCGACTTATCTCTCGTTTAACTTTTCTTTACAAACTCCTCCATGGGGTTTTTAATATTGACACATCCAATATTCTAATCCAACCTCCACATTTCTCTGTTAGACTCAATCATTCCAAAAAATTACAGCCCATCTTTGCCTCTTCAGATTGTCACAAATTTAGCTTTTTCCCAAGAACTATTATCGACTGGAACAACCTACCATCAAATATTGTAGATTGCACTACGATTTCCGAATTTTCTCGTACCATCAATCGACACTTTTGCCATATATAATTCCGCATCCTCTTGTATAGGCCTCGCTCAGCCAATCAATATTGTATAAATAAATAAATTATCACACCGAAATAATATTCAAACACTCTGACCATAGGCACCAGAAACTTGATGCTGATGCCATTTGAGCCCCCCTTCCCCAACTCCAATAACTCATGAATATACAAGGCAATGCACCATTTCGCCTTCTGAGTACGGGTTTGAATCCCTTATAAACGGAATGAATGGCGATTTTGAGCCCCCCCTCCTCAATGTTTCCTTCATGTCGGCCAAGGATGCCGGAAGTTTTGGAACTTGTGTGCTCTTGCAACACCCCCTATAGATAAGAAAGCCTCCACGCTGCTGACGTCACAACTAGTGACGTAGCCAGGTGGAGGCTGAAGGGAGACGAAGCAACCATGTTTGCACGTGTTTTTTATTCGTTGGTGTTTTTAAGTTTGTTCGACGACGTTTTAAAGTTTATTTTTGTGTTATATTCCTTTTTAATTAATCATTTCTCGTGGATGCCAAGAGACAGAGGGGTTTCTCTTATTTTAATTTACTGAAGAATAAGATCGATCACATCAAAGGCTGGCTTCTATAATCAAGGAAGGACATCAGTGCCGAAAGTTTTTGAGTAAGTATTTTTATTGGATTTATTTTTATCCCTACCAGCGAAAATTATGGCATTATTTACAATGAATAAAACAAAAGAATTTATATCTATCTTTTAAATAGTGTATATATTGTGATATTTTATATAATTTGCGGAATGGGATTATACAATAAATTTGTGTGTATATTTTGCCTAAATCTATCCTAGCAAAACTACATTCATGCTGCAAAGAAATAATTTTTTGTTTTAAAATACGGTGAGACCTCGATATAACGATAATTTGTGAACCAAAAAAATGTGCATATATTGTTGTAGAGAGATTATCATTATATTGAGAGGCATCAGTTTAGCACTAGAGTATAAACATTTCCAAACAAGACTTGAAAAACATCGTTGTAGAGGAATTCATTGTTATATTGAGTATCGTTGCAACGAAATTTCACTAATTAATTTTTCAAAACAACTACGATTCTAAAGAACATTGTATATATAAAATTCGGGCTAGAAAGATAATCACTTAGCAACAGTATTGAATATTGTATTAATTTTTTTTTAATTTTTGGTTTTCATCAACTTATTCTAAACAATTATTATCTTTATATCTAAGGAGTAGGGTTAGAGTAACTGCTTTTAATCTAATAAAGGGAAAAATTTATTTCATATAAATGAATTAGTGTTTAGTCACGCAGATAATTGAAAAATATGTAATGCGAGATATAAAAATATGTAATCCTATTTATGACTAATATTTTTTACTATATTTTCTTTCAGGATTTTGTTCTCACTCCAGTATATAACTGCCTGTGGATTCTTGTGGCGACTCAAATATTCTTTACTAGTGTGCTATTTTTGAAGTGCATTTCTACAGCTATAGTTAAAAGCTTCAACCCCTAACAACAGTAGCCTACTAGGAAAAGTTCTATTTTTCATCTTTGGATATGCGGTCAGTGTAAAAAAAATTGAAAGACATGACCAAGAACTTTTTTTTTCATTCATATTATCAACACAAAAATTTTGACGATAATTTGAAAGCTAACTTAATGCTGCATGTTTTTGTCAGGATTTGTGATTCAAAACTGGGTAAGTTTTCATTTTCAAGTCAGTAATATAAATTACCTCAATTATTTTAAAATGTATGGTTAATGTAGATGAATTTACACAGAGAAAATTTTCTGCAAACTGTTATCAAATAAATAAGAAAATAATTTATACTATCAAATAATAGGACAGGGCTGGACAAACTGCAAAAAAATCTAGGCACCCCTAACAATTTTTTAATTTTGCTAAAAAAACTTTACCCGACGAAAAAGGTCCAAAATAATTTTTTTTTAACTTTTCAGGGCATAGTGACCTTTGATGTTGCAAATATACTGCTATAAATTCCAAAATTTTATGCTGCAGTCAACCTGCAATTTAGTAACTACACAAAAAAATTTTAGGTGCCAATACCAATTTTTTAGTCACCATGGTCACCTGGGATTTGTCCAGCCCTGTAATAAAATATCATAGACTGTTTGGTACACTCTTATATCTAGTCTGTTTTTATCTAAATAAAGTTGATAAAGTCTTCAATCTCCTAGTGCAGAGCAATCTGATGACCAATCACTACTGTATGTAGAAGTTTATTACTTGAATGAATCAGACAAAAAGTGAAGCTTCTTATGGATTAATCTCAAACCATTCCTTGATTTTAGGGGGGGGGGGGGGTTTCTATGAGAGTGACAGATATTTTGAACTTTGTGTGAAATGACTGAATCAATCGGAACAATTGTAAAATTTCTTTATATTATCCATATTTTTCGGAGGGGGCATAGAAGAATCTCAAATGTTTTTTAGTTGCAACATTGAGAAAATTGTATGATGAATCAAGAAGCACAATTAAATATTGCCATACACTAACTTCCATACATTAAATGGGAATTTTTATAAGTTTTACTATTATCTGTGCGAAAATTTATTTCTAATATGTTGCTAGTGGCAATTTTCTATAAATTTTATCAATTTTTTTGAATAAATATCGGAATTTTTGTAATTTGAAGTTGTGTGTTTTCTTTGCTTCCTCGTTTTATTTTGAAGTTATCAGTTCAACTATAAGAGCTGTAGAAAAAGGGATGTTTATAATTCATCTTATGCTGATTTATATTAATTTGTCTAGCTTTGCAAATGATTATTTTGTATTTATTTTTAAAATATTTTCTGAGCAGAGTAAGAGAACGAAAGATTGCAATAATATCAAATAAAAGAAAATATTGCAAAAGTTTAATTTTTTTCTTCATAATTAAGGTAAGTTGGAATTAAGAGGAAATATTTTTTTAATTAAAAAAAAAATCAATGCAAGCAACCGATTTTTCATAGTTTGTTTATATCGAACTTAAGAAATCTGTAAAAGAAAATTGATTCAGTTGGGCTTGAAAGGCAAGATATTATGAAGGAAGAAAAACGATCGTCTCTGCGATCAGCCTCCACTCCGTGACGTCACGACTTCAGTGTGGAAGCTTTCTTATCTATAGGGGGTGTTGGGTCTTGTCTTGATCTTGAAGTAGGAAATTTTGATTTCTGAATAATTTCTCTGGGTGCTCATACCCATTCCATAAAGTACCGTGGGCACCCTCAGCATCTCTGTCTCTGACATCACTGCAAATCAGGGTTGGGTTTTTGACAAGCGTCAAAAACTGGTTTAAACCATCGAAAACCGTCAAAAACCTAAATGAATGCCTTTTGATAATGTTTTGAACATAATAGGTATACAACATGATGAAAAACTTACTTTTTGGCATATTGCAATGTTTTATTTTTAAACATAATTTATTACAATAATTAACACAAAATATTAATTATAATTTGCAATTTTGAATTCTTCAACATAAGAATCTAGAACATATAAAATATAATTTTATGGTTTATTTATCTAAGCTACTCATTACCTGTGTTCAATTTGTTAAGTGGATTAGAGCTGCTTATTCAAAATATGTATGATAGGGCATCATTAGGTTTTTGACCCCAGAAACTAACTCGGTATTAAAACTATCAAAATCTTACTGTCAATGATGCCAAATAGTTTTTGTTAACTTGATAGATATGTTAAATAACAAAATACTTACTTTTATTTAGATTAAAGGGTTTTATATTCAGAATTATAATTACTGAGGAAAAATATATATTTTGATATTTTAAATTTTCTGATCTGCCCAAAATTTTATTCCATATAAAATTTCTAACGCAGCATCTGTTAATGCACTAACTAAACTCATTTATTTTCTCCTAAAAATTTCTTAGATCAGGGTGTATAAATTCATAGAGCTTTAAAGAGTATTTTCAACCAAAGCAGAGCTGACAAGACTTGATACCCAAAGCATTTGTTTTGCATATTTGAATACAGCTTCAATTGGAAAACCATTGCATTATAAATACTAGTAAATGTACCATATCATAGTGCAAAAGTAAGACTAAACCAAGTTTGACATATACAAGCTAGCATTGCCAAATTAAATGACATTTTAGTCCTACAATTTAGTATTTTGATCGCTAGATAAATTTCAATGTTATGTGCAATAAGAGTATTGTTTTAAGTATCAGTGGTTATCTAGATAATTTAATAACAGAAATCAACATTACATACATGATGCAATAAACTTTTTTAAACACTTATCTGTTGTAAAAAGAGTACAGCAGATAGTTTATATCAATGCATATATATAAGCAGTTGAAGAAATTTTGGAAGGTCAAGAATCATCTCGAATCAAAGAATGTCAAATCGTTCCACAGTTTTCCCATTCAATGTTCATGTTATGCTTTATTCAAATTTTATAAGAAGAAAAAAAAACATACATTGTCCAAAATAATTCTGTCGGGAGTAGAAAATTATTTTAGAATCTTATTAAATATTTATTCTTTGTATAACATAGTCACTTTAAACATTACATGCAATTAACGTGTGCATTTTCATTGGGAATTTTTATATCGAAAAGCAATATTTGAGGTTTTTGACAAATTTGACAAAGGTTTTTGATGGAGGGTTTTTGACGTGACAGTTTAAACTGTGGTTTAAACCATCAAAAACTGCCATGTGTCAAAAACCTGCCAACCCTGTGCAAATGTCAATCGATTTTTGATATTTTTTTCAACTTTAAAGTAACAACTCTCGAGTAAAAAGAATGAAATCAGACTTTTAATTAGCCCATTGTTTGTAACTTCGTGTACATGACACTCATACGGCTCCAGTCAACGATTAGTAAAAATTTCTTCTTACAACACAAGTGAATTAACATTAACCGACAATAAACGATTATGTTCAGAGGTATATTTCCTAGGTGGAGAGGGGGTATGCGGGCTTTATCTCACGATGACAAGTTCAAGTGAAAGGGCGTAGCCAAAATTAAGTAATTGGTGATGAAGAACATGAATTAGAAAGGAAGGAGGGAGGCAAGGTTTGAATAGCCGACAGGTGGGAAAACTATAAATCTGCGTCTGATTATAGCCTACATTTATTAGGATAATTTTAATTTTAAAAACAATTCATATCGTACATATAAACACTCCATATGATCTAAACCTTTATTTATTTTCAGTGCTTTGAGTATCATTTTATTTAAACACTTATATAACGTGAATATTGCAGTAAAAACGTGATAATGATTTATCGAATAATAAGTGATGGTATTTCAAACTACCATAATTTTTTTCTTTTTTTAAAGATACGTATATTATTTCAGTTTATTGCAATTTAAATTGAATTCAAATAATTAAATTTAAAAAGTACTACATTATTTTGTGTCATCCGTATAATCTGTATCTCTACTTTAACCGACTGGCGGTTCGAGGTGTTGGCACAAAACCACTTCAAAAATGTTTGGTCTCCAGGATTAAAATAGCTTTGAAAACGTTCTGGCAATTTTTCCTTCCCCCCGTACGCACAGCAGGACAGCGAGGACTCTGAGATTTGATTCTTTGTACTGCCCCGATCATCACAGAGATGTCTCCAATTTTCGCGGAATAACATACTCTCATTGTACTGTGGTTGATAACGTACAGCGTGAGATTTCGCTTCTAAAAAAGAAGAAAAAATTTTCTCTTACATTCAAATACAATAGTGTTAAGAATGTCTAAATAAGCTCAGAACGAGCCTGTTTTGAAATCTAGGTGAATATTTGTAAAGGAAAAAAGAAAATAGAGCATCTCTTCTCTTTTTCTAAATAACCTGGATTTAAACATAAATGTGAATTATATACATACAATGCTATAAGCCACAAAGGATAATTGACTTTCCGAGTTGACCACACACATGTGGCGACAGCGATTCTCACTCAGTACCGTGGGGAGCCCAATGGCTTTGGGAGTGTTTGTGTGAAGAAATGGGAGAGGCGTGTGCTGAACCATCATTGTCATATTTCACCAAAGACGTTGAGGGGGGAAGGAAAATCGGTTTTTTACGTTCAGAACCTTTTAGAAACAGATTTTCTGAATCGTGTTTTCACGTGCAGAACCTTTTTGACGTAGACATTTTTACACATATATCTACGTGCAGATCCATCGGTCGGTTAAGATACAATGAAAACTCAAATAAAGAAAGTTAATAATAGTCTAATTCATTCAATTGCATTAAAAGTTTTTCCAATTTTGGAACATGAATTATGGGGAAAAACTTCTAAACACACACGCAAACCAACATTTCCACGTTTGGTTTTGCAATATTCCATGTTTTTGCCAACAGAAATATGTAGACCAAGCACACCACTCTTGTACCAAAAGCTTAGACGCTAATGTGACGTTAAAACTATGTGAAAATATTCAAACAAGCCAGCCAAAGATATGTGACTGATTATAAACATAAGATTAATGGTTATATTATATCTATGCAACTGACCCATAATCATCTTTCTTATTGGTGATTACATTTCCTTTGTCGGTGCTCATCCTGTGGACATTATGAAAACTTCATCGAATCGTCATTCATAAGCACTGTACATTTCTACCCTTGATCTGCGCCCAACTCCCTTCGCTGTGAGAAATAGAAATCCCAACAAAAGTGGGAAGTGCGGCTTATGCGGTGAAAATTAAATATTAATTTAATTGAATTATTAATTAATTATTTCAGGTTCTTATGGAGATACTGTAAGGGTAAATGTTGGTGACTCTCGAAGGGGCGTAGGGAAAAACTCTCGAGCCCATGGGGCAGATAGAAATTTACCATTACAGATAAGCTCACTGTAATTTGGGGAATATCATACAAACCGAAATTTTTCCACATGATATTGAAATTTTATCACAACAAAAATCAATTATTTAACATTTCAAATTTTTATAACAGAATTTTCAAATATAATTAAACTTTTATATGCAGTTAAATTTTTAAATGTAATTAATATTGTAATTTTAATTTTGATAATTTTTTTCAAAGTAAATTTTTCTTTGAGAGGGACTTGCTTTCACTCAAAAAGGACCCAGATTTTTCAAATAACCTGGGTCCCGGGATCCATGTAAATTAGAATCCAGTGGCATCTCTGATCTGAATGCAATAACATTAGAAAGTATACTGTTTGCGAGTAAATGCAGTTTTGAGGTGTAGTTTTTGTTGGGTTTTATCAGGTTGGGCAAAATCAGACCAACCCTGCCACACAGTGGTGGTCAGCTGAAGTTGGTTTTCTATGGTTTCTAATTTCGAGGCGCGAATGTGAGCCAATCTTCCTATTAAGAAGTCTTGCCACAGAGAGCAACAGGTCTACAAACATTCAATTGTTCCACTACACTCGCTTCACTTCTGAAATATAGATGGCAGAACTGAGAAAAAATCAGACACAATGCTATATAGGCAGTCAGACTGTTAGATACACACTTATACTTCCATCACAACTCACTAGGTAGTAAATTGCCTATGGCCATAGATTCGAGGTGTTCTCGATTTGAAATAAGGAAAAAAAAGGAACAATTGTTCGCCATTAATTTGCAGTAAGAGGACTTAACTATGCACTTTTTATACTGTGTTGTGTGTATTGATACTTTTCTTTCAGCACATTTTTTGGCGGGCTGTATGGAACCCTGGCTCGTGGTCTGAATTGTGCACTCATGTTTTACAAGATTCGGGTATGCTTTAGTTGTCAGGTGGATAGTTTAATTTGGAATAATTACTAAAATCATATTTTTTGTGTTCGTGCTGGTTGAATACGGCAACAACTCAAGAAATATAATTTTTTGACTATGCACACCATGAAAACAGTGGAAAATGCCTCTAAATATCTGAGACACCTCAACTCCAAACTCTTCCTATATGCTGCCTACTGTAATTTAATGAGTCGACTTCCATTGAGTTCAGTACAAAATGAATCATTTAAATGCTGATGTCTCAAAACAGGGAATTTTGAGTTGTCGCTTTCTTGAACCAACCTATCGATATATAGTTGATGCCTGCTCGAATAAGTGATTATTTAATGAATGTCCTGTTATGTCAAGGATTGTCATATCCCAAGCTCCAGGTCAACATGGTGACTTGGAAAGTGGAATTGGCACTCAAAATGCTTCATGGGTGATCACATTGAAACTTGAGGGCAACACAAAATTTTCTGAATTCATGTCAGTTTCTACTTTCATGTAAAAAAAGTCACCAAAAATTGAGGCGCCGGGTGGAGGAATTGTTTTTTCCTTGGGTGAAAATGCTCAGCTCCTAAAAAATCTGGTTCATGCCTACATTTTTTTCCATAGTTGGAAAAAGACCTACTATTTAGGGCCATAGTTTCTTGAACAAAAATCGTGAAGAAATTTGATTGGCCTTTTAATATTTTTTTATCGGTTTGTCAAGCCTGGAATGTTTGTTCTGCAAAGAAATGTTAACTTTTTACAGATTTAAATTTTGCTAAATCGAGGGAAGCCAAAATGTATTTTCATGAAATCTGTCGAATTAGAGTTTGATCTGCATTTTTTTGTGTTTTTCCCCTCCAAACTCCAGAAAAGAGTTTATTTGCGAAAACATGTTTTTGATTGGTTTATTTTTTTAATGCTATTCACAGGTTGAACAGCATTTAGAAAGCATTTGTGAACAACTCAGTCAAAATTTACCCGACACCAAAAAAGCTCATGAAGAGGAAATAGAAGCATGTCCTGTCTGTTTCGATGAAATCGGTAGAGATGCCATAAGATTAGAAAACTGTGGACATGCTATGTGTAAACCTTGTCTTCAGCTATATTTACAGACCGATGTTATTCCAGTTGTTTGCGTTCAAAAGGTATGTATATATATTTATTTTTATCTTGAATTATGGAATATTGGAGGTGGTTTGAATATGCATTTATATATAAGTTTCATATGATGTCAAGTTTTTGAATGAAGTCATGCATAATATAGTCAGATCTTGATGAATCAAATTTCGCAGCTGTCTACAAAAAACTTCGAGTTACCGTTAGTTTGACTTATCGGAAATTCTAATTTCAGAGTGGGAAAAAGATTTATTGGAATAACAGTACTATTTACAAATATTTATATTAGTAAAACATGTCAATCTACTGGAAATGAAGAAATTTGAAAAGATGTTGTTCTAGTTTAATTATATTTGACCATTGAATGAGAATATTTAGAAATAAACTAAATGTACATATTGTATTACGGAAACAAACACACATGCCTGGTACTCATATAAATGAAAAAAATTATAAATAAGATTATTTTCTGTCAAAAAATGCAGTGATTTTTTACTGTCAGTCTTTTTTATCCCTCTTTCGTGAGAATGTCATTCACACGTTTTGCAAGCAGACAAATGAATTGGCTAAATTCTATTGCTAATTTTTTTTACTCGATGCTAAAGGATAAATTCTATTACTTAATGCTATTTTTTAAATTTCTCTCATTCCCGAAAAATTCAAGTTATAAGGGAAAATTTTAACACTAAAATACAGAAAAAAATATGCATAAGTTCATGAAAAATCATCAAAATTCTCTAAAATACAAAAAAGTTCTAGGGCTGAGTGAAAACCTCAATTTAATACTAGAAGGACCACAGAGGTCATTTTACTGTTTTCAGTCTTCTAAATCGATTTTCATGATGAACCAGATCGTTTAGAATGTTGAAATTTCACCACTTTGCCTAACAATCCTTAAATATTGTGCTGTCCAACCATCATAAATTTAAAAACAAAATCAACAGAAATATTCTTAGTTGTATTTAGAGAACCATGACCGGCCAATTTCACCAGTAATGTTGTAGAGTCCGCATGGCCCAACCCCTCTCACAGGGTAATGTGCTTATATCACCCATGGAACAGAGCCTGGGTCATGTCTAGCTCTACAATAATGTTGTAGACACTTTGATAGACATGCACAGCAAGTATTTTGTTGAATTGTGCCATCAGATTTCTACTAATATAGGTATGCTCACTTTGGCTAATTGAAAACATCCGTAATGATTCACTGATTACAAAATATAAATACCAATATGGCCAAAAGGTAGTGATGCAAATCATGGAATCAGGGCTAGTAGAAATTTCAGCACATGATTGTTTTTCCTTCAACAATACTTGTTGAAATACTGAAGCAGAATAATATTACTTTGGTAGAAGTATAATAATAAAAGAGAGCAGACAAATTAAACGTGAAATCCATAAGGGATCCCTTTATATGAAACACGTTTGACATATTTAAACGTAAAAGCGTTTCATTTTATGTTCTCTGGGTAACGAGAAGGAAAATATTCTACTACATTTATATATCTCCATATTTCAATTCATTAATCTCAATTTGAGAAAAAATTTCTGAAACCATTGACAGACCTGCCAACTCTCCGGATTTAGGTGGGAGACTCCGGATTTTTCATCCTTCCTCTCACTCTCCGGATTTTGGCAGAAAATTAGATTTTATGCGAGCTTTCACGTTGCCGTGACGTCAATGACTGCCGCCGTCACCGTTAGAAAAAACACCCATAGAGGACAACCGTGGTCATCGAGCTACCGGGAAAAAAGGTCTTGGTGACCGCATTTAAGTAAACAAAGTTTGACGTGACTTTGTTTACGTAGCATTTATCAGCAATCATTTATCGTGGGAAGCCCTTGGTTGCCGAAATTCCTGTATAATCATTATTGTATTCCATTAACAGCCGTGCGGTAAACACAAGATTTTTCGTCAGCAGCTTTGTATTTTGAAGTGTTTTAAATTGTTTCCTCTGATTAAATGTCTTCAGAAAGAAAATATAAAGCTAAATATAAAGCTTTTAAGAATTCATACACCCAAGATTATCAATCACTAATAGCATCCACGAAAGGAAACACTTATATTTTATGAACGGTATGTAGATGTGATTTCTCTATTTTGCATGGAAAGACTGACATGGAATTATATTCTGCTCGGGGGCAATGCTGAACCTGCCTTGGGGGAGGGGGGGGGGGAATGGAACTTTTTCTTAATTTATTTTTTTAAAAAAATTGTGAATTTTTTTGATCGAGTCTATGAGTGCCGGGAGGGGGTTTATCTCCGGATGTTTTTATTCCAAAAGTTGGCACGTCTGCATTGAGTTTTATAGCAAAACAAAGTATATAGTGTTGATTAAATGACTCGAAACCATTCCATTTGTCATGTGTGTTTTCCACAACATTCAACGTATCCTGAAGAAATGCTTGATTGAGATTTGTAGGGGAAAAAATTAACTTTCTTTTTTTTAAAATTAGCTAAAAGGTTTAGAGACCCTTATTTCAGAACTTTTTGCTTACAGCAACAAGCGCTAATGTACCTATAAAAAGACAATGTCAGGTCCTGCTATGCAATAACAAAGCAAGCGATAAATTTTCAATTCGTAATAAATCTGTATGCTGAAAATGTGTTTCTAATGTATTTAAAAGTTTAAAAAGTGTGATGTGCATATACAATTGCAATTTTAATGTTTAGAATACAAATATTTTTCTATCAGCTATGCAACATAGAATTTTTGTTAGGTATTATCATTTTCGTACTCGAGCCAAAACTTACCATTAAAAAAATATATTTTTTTGATTGATTTGTGTTTACTGTATGTCGAAATGTTCCTTAAAAAGAAAAAATAATAAATAAATTTATTAATTAGGTATTCATGACATTACACATGCCTCAAGTCTTAACTTAGTTTGAAAAAATCATTATGAACTATTTGAGAGTTGGCAAGGTTTTGGACAGTACGGTAAATACCACAGTTTTTACCATACTATCCAAAACCCTTCTGTCCAAAACCTATTTATAACTATGAGTGAAAAACTTTACAATTTGATGAAGTAACTTCTATAATCAAATATAATGAACTTTATACTATACTAGCTATAATACCTGGCGCTGCCCAGGTTTTCTTCAATGAGGCTTTTTGGATCACGTGATATCTCCCTCTTTGAGGGACATGCAAACCATGTCTAAGTTCGCCAATATGGTGACTTCCTGCGCGACTCATGAAAGAAACAAATCTAGATTTAAAGAAACATAGAAATTAATATTTTTTCCCCCTTTTTTAAGGGGCGCTAGGTATTTTGCCCCCCCCCCCCCTCACTCTTTGAACTTCAAGTTATGCATCTGCCTGTTTCTGCTTAGTTAAAGCTGTGGAATTTGTGAAGTACATCGAAGAAATTTGATGTACTTCATGGGCCCATAATTAATTTTAAAACATCCTAAACTATATGTGAATTTATGCAGTTGAATGTTAAAAGACAATGCAAAGACATTAATTTTCATGTTTGATATAAATAAAAAGTTAAAATCAATGATTTTTTGCATGAATATCCAGCTCAAAAGTACGTCTGGCTAATTACTTCATATTTAATTTTCTTTGCTTCGTATATCTCTAAGCGAACTTAGTATTTCAAAAACCGAGAATTCAATACAATTTTTAAAATTGATGTGTCAGAAAACCCCACAAAATTTCTACAGTAAAATTGGCAATTTTAACACTGATTTCTATGGGGTACATCCTTTGCCTTACCCCATATGAATAATAGTTTATGCCTTTATAATGGTTTGCCACTATTTTCAATCCTCCCAGTAATGAGAGCTTTTTGAATAGACACCATCATTAGCAAACCATTATAAAGGCATAAAATATTATACATATACGTGCAGCATTGAAAAAGTGATAAACTATTGTAAAGGCATATGCATGTCTGAGACACATTGCTAGGGAACCACGGTAACCAAAGTAAATGTTCTGAAAGTGATTGGTGAGGCCCAAAAATCATTGTTGCCAGACAGTTTTTTGCCCATTTGGGGCATTTGCCCTGCTCTGACGAAATTTTAAAGTAGCCTATCGTTCAAGTCGGGTCCCATTTGGTATATACATATATATATATATATATATATGCAAAATTTGGCATCGATCGATCTAAAATTTTAGATTTGCATAGAGAACATACACACACACAGAGAAAGTCAATTTTATATATATAGATTAACTATATTAGTTCTAATTATATTAAATAGAGTAAAATTTTGAAATTCGAAACAGTGTATGTAAAGAGTTGTATCACTGATATAAGGTTATCAAACAATGGGAATACGCTTGAAAACTGAACTGCCTTGAAGGTTAAATATTATATTTATTGAAACATGACAGCTAGAAAAATGAGATAAAAATTTGTCACATGAAAATAAGAAAAAAAGCAACAGCTAAGACTACAGAATGAAACTAAACTTGTGTAATAATCAAACACTAATAATCAAGCTCAGCTGTGCGACTCTCAACATTTGATAACACATGTAACTAATTTAGCTGCCCTATCTGTGCCAAGATAATTTCTAAGATAACAAAAGTTGGAAATATTCTTTCAGTTGATACATAACTTACAAGAAACAAAAATAAAAAAAGCAATGTGTTAAAGACAGTCTTTTGATTAGCCTTCTTCTTCCACTGTTTTTCTGATTGCTGTCTACCATGTGATAGGATTGTAAATATAGCTTGAATTTATATTCAGTGAAATATTAGCTTCTATCCTCATAACAGCAACAATTTAAATTTAACAAAGTTTGAGTCTTGAAGTCTTTTATCATATAAGCATAATCTGTGTCTGTGGCAGCACCACACACATAAGAAACATTACACAGAAACAAACTTCACGGAAGGTTCACTACACGCGCGCACACATACATTCCAACATGTACCTATTTGTTAGAAATTCCGCAAAGGAATATGGACGAGGCGAATGTCTGGTTTAGTAGTAGTAGTTGTGTTAAACAGATATTCGATTTATCTGAGTTCAACTCTTCGTTAATTGACTGTGTAAATCCAAGTATAAAAACTGAATTTCTTAGTGCAGTCATTACATATATACACTCCCTTCCAAAAGTTAAGCATGCGACGACTTATATAACATTACGTCAACACTTTAATCTTGCCCCTCTAAATTGCACAGTTAGTTGAACACAAATGCGTGGTACTTGCACATACAGTCCTTCGATGTGGAGCCGTCTGCACTCAGTACCAGCAAATAGTGTCTTACCAAGTGATATTGCAACCTTGGAAGTAAAAGTTGTGGAGGTTGCTCATCGATTCCGGTTAGCTACTGTAGCAATATACCGATTACAAAAACAATTCCCAAGCAAGAGTCAAACAGCTAACCGGAGATATGGATCCAGTCAACCAGGGTTACCACCCCCATCTAATGATTGGTATATTGCTATAGTACCCAAGCGGAATCTACGAGTGACTTTCACCAATGTCACATCCATTGTTGCAGCATCACTTGGTAAGACAATGTTTGCCAGTACTGTGTGCTGAAAGCTCCACATGAAGAGACTATGCGCCAGAGTACTATGCTTTTGTGTTCCATTGACTGTCCAATCCAGGAGGACGTGGAAAACATCCTTCCATTCTTGAAAATTTCATTGATGAAATTTTCATGTGCGGATTATACACCGCTTTTTGCAGAGTAGGGAACTTGGCATCTGTGGATTGTATGCTGTATGCAGGAAATTGTGGCATAAGGGAAAGAGACTGACAGGGCTTTATTTCATAACTTCATTGTTCTTCTGCTCCCAAGTGGTAAATTAAGGATCACATTATCAAAATTATGAAGCAAGTCGTAGATGCCATAAATATGCTGAGAAACGATGTAGTAGCATTTTATTCTAATCCTGATGGTAGGGTCCACACTATGAATGCTCTGAGTTGTTCTCGAGTGATTGATTTGCTGAGCTTGGATGTAATGTAGACAAGAATTGGGTCACAGTGAGTCAGTAGCTTACGAGTATCCACTTGATGTCTGCACATCAAAGAGACACTGGCCATGTATCATCTGTATATTTATACAGGGTGCATAGGTAACAGGGCATATTGCATTTTAATGGCGAACCTTTGATCCTGGAGGCATATCTCCAATTAGAAAAGGTATCCAAATAACATATAGCGTTCAGATTCGTCATTCATATTGGAAGAATTTGTATTGCTATTAAAATACAGAAAAATAAACTTTTTATATGGACGGCCTATGCCCAAAAACTTGATTAGAAAGTTATTGCCCTGTCTCTCTTGATGCCAACAAGTAAAAAATCTTTGGAAATCTTGCACAGAAACTTCTAGGTTTTGACATGACTAAATTCACCTCAATTGAATTTAATTTTAATTATTTAAAATTGAATTTAAAAATTTTAACTTTAATTAAATGGCATAATAATCCCATAGTAAATTCCATGTCTGGCAGATTTGTTCTCTAAAAATTTCTAGTGATAATCGTGGTTTGCTCTAAATCAGAGGGGAGAGCTTTTTATCGAGACTGAAGTCTGGTACCAGGGTCTAGTACAAGAGTGAAGAGTATGAAAAAAGAAGGAAAAGGTGAATACTCTGGATGTACAGCGTCATGACAGCACAGCCAATTGGGAGCTGGCAAAGTTGAAGTCGCAAAACTTCCATTTGTGTGCATAATATACTCCTGTGTGGCCAGAGGGGTGTAGCATCACGAGGGACGGGAGGTAATAAACTGTTTTTGTCTTACACAAACCATCCAAATTTCCCCCCCCCCCACCCACTTTATTTTCTTACACGGTCGATTGTCTATTAACATTCCCCTCCCACCATCACAACAACCCATCTGCGTATTGGAACGCCATCACACCATCAGTTATTCTACGGAATGGGTTTTGAGGGAAAAAAAGAAAGTGCTTCACCTTTTTTCTGTTGGTTTCTTTTCTCTCACAAACTTCTATTCTTACATCGCTGCAGAAGTTTCACTTCAAAAAAAAAAATTCCCTATCTCAAAGGGCAATATTTGCTGTGATATTTGCATACAAAAGACAGGAAACTTAGGAATAAAACAGCATTAAATGTGAGTAACCCATTGTACCTGCATATTTGCAACAGGTTTGCTCACTATTGAAAAAAAAAAAGTTAAAACGAGAGAAGTGTCGTCTCGTGAGCAAGAGTCCTAAGCATTTTTATTTTAGCACTGTATGGACCTACCTTGTGAGAGGCTCATTCTTGTATCTTCCCTTGGTACAAGCATTCAAGCTATTGGCTTAAAATAAGAATTGATTAAATCTTTGACTGTAGTCATGAAAAGGTTTATTCGAAGTTATGTCCAAAAAAAAGTTGCTCGAATAATAGATGCAAGAAAACAAAATTTTTCCTTTAACTCTATAATGCAGAGATCGGCTGAAGTCGGCAGAGTAGGTTAATGCCCGTAACTGCCTTAAGTTACGGGCATTAACTGCCTTAAGTCAGCCCAGCTAGGGGGTATGGGTATGTTTTGGTGGGCTTTTGTCACTAACGGGGAAGAAGATGAAAGCTCTTGTTAGAGGCGGGAACGGAAAAGACAACTGCAACGTCCTATCAATGGGATTTTAAAGCTGATGTACTAAAATGGACTGATTATATCCAAGTAAAGTTAATGTTTTTCTTACTGACACAGTCGACCCTCCCACACAATAGACCTGTATGAATCACACCTCCTTGCACTCACACACATGTATACTAGTCTTTTCATTTATAGGAAGATAAGGGTACTCAATGCATTTTACAAAGAGATAATACTGTGAGAGGAAAGGGGTACGTTTTCAGTAGACAAATTATCTTTCAAAAATCCATTGAAATGAAAGGGTGAACGTCAATGCAAAGGGTAGCATGAATAGAAACTCGTGGAGAAAAAGTGGGGAGAGGGAAAGTGGCCGAAATTTGGACGAGTTCACTTCGAACACAAAAAACTCTGTATTTTCACGAATTTCCCAGGTTTTTCTATTTGGGCATTAAAGAGTTAAAAAAAATTGTTTTAATTTTTCTGCAGGACTGTGAGAAAAAGTTGGTTATGGAAGATCTACGCAAGATATTTGTTGATCGGGACTGCAATATGAAAGCACAGTTCTGCAAGCGAGCTTTGGAAACTTACGTGAAGGAGAACCCTGACAAGATCCGCTACTGTCTGACTCCTGATTGTTCTATGCTTTATCGAAACAATTCGCGGTCAGGGAAGTTCAACTGCCCATGCTGTGAAAATCTTATATGCACACGGTTTGTTATTATTGACTTCAATTTTTATGTATGAGAAACTAATTTCGTCTCAAGGGTTTCAGTATAAATTGTAACTGATACATTAATATACTGTTCCCCTTCATGCTAGAAGCACCAATATGCAATGTTGGAAAAAAAAGAATGTAGGAAATGTGTTGTTTGAATATTTACTCTACCCATGTGGTAAGGATCCATAACATCTACTATGGATGCTATTTTTCTAAAATGTTTTGTGATAAACAGTATCACAAAACATTGCTCACTTTTTTTTCAACAGGAATAACATTCACGTTTCAGACGAAACTTAGATAGCAAAATAAGGTATCCAGCCAGCCGATCAAAAAAGAAAAATTTGCACATTCCTGTTTTTAGTATGAGAAAGGGACGATATGATAGTCTGTTCAAAAACGTGTGTGTGTGTAAAACTGGATTTTTTCATGTAATAGCTCATGTTTTTAGATATTTTTACAATATTATACAATGTATTCGTTGTACATTGTAAAGTGCTCATGCAAGCACTTTTTCCGGTCTTCAAGTACACCTGTCAAACATATACGTATTTAATAATATTCTGACACACCCATCTTTTGGAGTATATTTTTATACCCCAATATGGCTTTCAATATCTAATTGAGATGGGAAGCGGGATGTGTGTCCGGTCCAATATCTTCAAGTACATGCTGAAGGCAAATTTTGGTGATGACCTGTAGAAATCACCTGTGCTTATTTCATTGAAGATGTACAGTAAAAAAAAGTTTTCCCTGTAAAATTAAATATTAGGGACAAAAAAGCTGCATCAGCTTTTTGATATATGATGTGGACGTTCAATGTCCATCTTTGGCCAAAAATGGTGACATAATGTTTGACTTATAAGGCTAAATATTGCCATGAAAGACACCAAGAAAAAGGATGATGTGATGACTAAGGATGCAAATGATGGTGTGAGTGCAGTATGACGTAAGCAGCATGTGCACTGAATGCTAGGACAGAGAACTATAACAAGATTGTGAGCACAGCATATGTGTGTGTCAGATCCGAATGTGTGACCACCCAAAATGCGTTGATGATTTTTATTTTCTTGTTTGTGCTTGCAAGTCGCAAAAGATTGTCAAGTCATATTAAAACTAATTAACTTTGTTAGCGAGAATTCTTCACACTCAAACATCTTAGATGAACATAGTTTTTTCCCTGGATGGGACATGATAGTTATGAGTATATGCCCAATAAAAACAAATAAAAATTTCAAAACACCACTACCTACTGTCAGGGGGAACAGTGAAAATATTTGAAGGGTCCAGGGGGAAAAAACGACTTTACAGCAATCTTTTTAAAAATGAGATAGCAGTGTCTTGTAGCTTCCAAGGTTATATTTTCCCCACGTGCATTCATTTTTGGGGTAGAACAACTTTAAAGCCATAAAAAATGGCGATCAAGTTTCGGTTTAATGGGGAAAACCATTGCATTCCAAACATGTTTTCCTCAAAATCTAATATTGCTGTAAAGTCGTTTTTTTCCCTTGGACCCTTCATTTGTTATATTCGTGTCTTCTTTATAACCATAGGTAAACAATACGAAATTCATGGGGAAATGAAAAAGCTTCATTATATGTGAAAATCTGTAATATATCTGTTGTCTATTGTAATCATGTCCATCTGTATTTCAAGCTTCAGATTGTGTTGTTAAACTGTTAAGTAAAGGACTTCACAAACCATTTTGGTTGGAGGCAGGTTAATCTTTATACAGTAGATGCCGCTTAATATAATCATTGATTATATCATTTGGGTGATGTTATCACTTCTGCAGAGAACAGAGTGGACCAATTTTTAACATGGGGAAAAAATTTGAATTTTGTTATCAGGACTTCCGATATTTTTTCCCACCAAAGTTTTTTTGCGTACTCTGCATAGGCTTAAACTTATTGAAAATGTTGGGGGGGCTCAGGCTCTAATGGAACCTCGTTTATACGACGCGTCGTATAAATGCAAAAGCAGTACTGCAAAACGAACTTTTTCCGAAAATTACCCCCTCCCCCCCCCCCCCCCCCACCTTTTTTTTACAGACGTTTCCGAAAAAAAATTTTGTGAAAATCTGTGGTTTTGATTCAAAATCTTATGCTTGAGAAGAAATATTATACTATCATAACATTACTGTTGCTAAAGTCTCAAGCAATTTTACGGTATTCATTTCAAGATTTAACAGAAAAAAAGTGTTATTTAAACGTTATGTAAAACGTCCTTTACTTGACAGAGAACACCGTTACAAAATTATAGAATGTGGGGGGCGACAAAAATCCCAGTTACAGCCCTGGCTATCAGCATACCGTAGCCCGTTCAATAATTATTTCAGTACCTGTCAAAAGCCATTGAACACGGGGCCACAACTAGGGAGGAGCAGGCGGGTCTCGTGCCCCGGGCGCTAGACCGGATGGGGTGCAAATTTCATTCTAAAACACCTCCTTCAACATTACAAGGGGGGGGCGTCAAAATGCGCGCTTGCCCCGGGTAACCAAGCATCTAGTTGCAGCCCTGATTGAACCAGTCAATCATCTTAAATTTTATTACTTTTTCAGTAAAAAATATGCATGAGAAACTACAGTCGGTCCCGCTTAGTTTTTCCGCTTACAACGTTTCTTCATGATGGGTTTTTGAAAACCGTAAAACACTGTATTTCAGTGACACGTTTTCACCAATTGAAAAATTATGTGATTCGATTGATAGAAAAGGTGTTTTCCAAAGACTTGGGAGTTCGAATCGAAGTGAAAACGTCGATTAATTGAAGTGTATACAGGCAGGGCCCTGGGTAAAGCAGGAATTAGGAGGCTCTTGCGACAAGAGTCAAAGATGTTAATTGGTCAGTGAATGTGTGTTGTTTGAATTTCGGGGGCTCAAAGTTATAAAGGCTTCATTTGCCCATGAAGAAATTAGGCCCTGTATACAGGGATAATGTATAGAAATGTATAGCAACTGAAGCAAAACCTCGTACAAATAAGTAAGGTCAGAAACGTAATAGGGAGATATATACAAAGGGTTCCATTACATTTTCCTAAATACAGTAAAATCTCCACAAATGATCACCTGTACTCAAACACAAATATGCATCAGTGGTCGCCTCTATTCGGCGTAAAATTTCTATGGTGGAGCCCCGTACGCTCTCCTCTTATATTCATTTATCGAATTTACTGATTTATTTTCTTCGAGTGGGTGCGGAGCCCCCGGGAAGTGTACACGGAGCACCGGTTGAGAACTGCTGCTTCAGTGAAAAGTTTCCCAAACTTTTTGTGTTCCATAGCTCTTCTTTAAAAAAAATTTCTTTCTCATTTCTCCCAACTCAAGCCCACCCATAGGATCCTATACTAAACCCATAGCTTCTATCAACCCTTTGGACAATTGCATCGACCCCTTCCCCCAGGGGTCGATATTTCACACTTTGGAAAGCACCGCTTCAGTGGCCATTCTTGGTTATTATACAACTTAATTTAATGAAAGGTCACGGGAAATTGACCTTTTTATTTTTGATTTATTCTTTTTTTTTTTTTTTGCACTATTTATAAATTTGTTATGATTAGTCCTGTTTGTTGCATTTATATAAATTAACCTCTTTTTAGCATTAATGTGTGTGTATAAATGTATGTAATTGAAGCATTTTCAGAATAAGTGCAAATTTTCAAGTTGTGCGGAAGATTAATTAAATTTTTGTAATTTTTCAAATTAATATTGCTCATAATACAATAAAAGTTCGTTATAACAACAGCTCACAACCACAAGAAAAGTTTTCGCTGTAATGTAGTTCTCATTATAAACGAATTTTCACGTTTCGCTCTGTAAGGACATAAAATTATTGAAAATTGCTGCTTTATCTGCATTGGGACGTCTTTGAGATCATTTCGTTCTAATATTAACGATTGAACGGAACTCTAGTCATGTGAAATTGATTTTTGATCTCAAATCAGTTGATTCTCTAAGAGTATAAGACGTTTTCCATAGAATTTCGTATTATCAAAGCGGTTTAGATGACCAACTGAACAATTAAAAGTCTGAACTTATTACATACATGCTCACTTCCATGGATTTATGGATCAGGCAACATCGTCTATCGAATCGGAAATTCAACATTTTCAAATAGTTTGGTTGCTCAACTCCAAGGACCTTCTAGCTACATGTACCATACCCGAAGCCCGGGTGCTTTATTTGCTTGTCATTTCTTTTTTTTCAAGTAAAAAGAAGTAAAATCTCAGGAGAAAAATCCGCCCATTTTTGACATTATTCATGTTTTGTTACTTGTGTGCACGTGTAGTTTGCTTCTTTTTCGAGCAACTTTTTCTTTCTATTAGTGAGCAGCTACAGTACTAATAACTAGAAATTCCTAAATAAAATACATGTAGAAATCATTTGCATGAGAATGTTTTTGCAAATGAATATGCACCGAGATAAATAGAAAAGATGCATTTAAAAACGCATTTGCGTTTTTTGCTTGGTTATTTGTTCTTTAGCACATATTTTCTCAGTTTTAGTTCATATTTAGCCATTTTTTTAAGTGGAAAATTCGGGCTCTAATTACAGGCGAATCCTGTTTTAACGAATACCGTTACAGCGAAAATATCGTTTTAACGAATGGTTTTCTAATCCCTCTAATAAGTATACATAGGAACAATGCAAACAATCTGAAATTTCTTTATAACGAAGTGTTTTCTCCGGTTTCTTGGACTTCGTTATAACAGGATATTCGACTGTGTAGCAATCATTTAATGTATTGTTACCAAAGTGAATGGGACAAAGGCGTAGCCAGAAATTTCGTTCGGGAGGGGGGGGGGACCAAAGTGATAGAACAATAGATTTGGTTATCTTTTTCCCTTTTTTCGGTCATTTTCTCACATTTCGGACGAGGGGACCAGACCCCCAAGTCTTCCTCTTCGCTACGCCCTTGGAATGGAACTACCCCTGAGCATGAGCTACCCAAGAAAACCAATCTATTGGGGGGGGGGGGGAGACACGGAATTTCTTCCAGAGAATTTTTGAGTTGGTGCCAATTTTCCAAAAGCATTTAATTAACAAAAAATTATTTGATTGTTGGGGGCGTAGCTTTTGCCCTTGAGCCCCATTCTAGTTTGATCACGGTCCAAGTAAAAATATACTTTCATTCTCTCTCTCTCATTGAAACGAGCACAACTCCGGTCTATCGCCATAGGCAATTTATTCAGATCTAGTCATGCCGTAAATCTGCGTATATCCTCCCAGGATCCCCCAGATCTCATGAATCCCGAAATCCCCTGGGCGGGGTCATGAAAATGACTATATACAAAAAATATATTCAGAACAGTATATGCATCTTTATTTATTCTAGGGTTGGACAAACCCCAAGTGCCAAGTCACCATGGTGACTGGAAAATCTGTATTCGCGCCTAAAATTTCGTATATGTGATTGCTAAATCAGAATCTAGTGATGGCTCAAAATTTTCCGATTTCATAATTGTCTTCCAACATGGAAAGGAGCAGAGCCACAACTAGAGAAAGCAGGTAGGTCTGGTGCTCCTGACGCTGGACCAGAATGTGAGTCGAATTCACCCTTTAACTGCTTCTTCTACATGCAAGGGGCGCCAAAATTCCGAATTGCCCCAGATGACAAAGTATCTAGTTGCGGCCCTGGGAAGGGGTCATCAATTCCCAGAAAGGTTGAAAAAAGATTATTTAAGATACTTTTCTCGTGAAAAAACCATGCTTGGCTCTTACAAAATTTGGCTGGTGCCTAAATTTTTTAATGATTTTTGTCGAGCCCTGTATTTATTTATATTTTATGATACAGTGTATATTTCCCCCAAAATCAAATTACATGTCACTTATTTAAGATTTATTTTACTCTCATATATTGAGTCATATATCAGGTTTTAAATTAGAAAAATAATAATTTTTTTAGTTGCATAAATTTCTTATTAAAAACTCGATTCAAATATTGTCACTTTTACAAGTACGCAAGCCAAATGGAGTTTAAATTTTTCTTAAATAAATTTTAAATATGATTGAAAAAAATAAAACATGGTAAGTTTTATTAATTTATTGATGTGTCTAACAGAAAAAAAAGTATTTTATACTACGCTTTTTTGATTATAAGTATTAGAGGGCTGCAAAATCTAGATTGTTTTTGAAGATTCTGAATAAATTATCATTAAAGAAAATGTTTAAAATGCATGAATTTATCAAAAATGTGTAGCTATATTTAATATTGCTTACTTTTTCTGTCAGGAAACTGTGCGGAATCACGAGGAACTTTTCCGTTTTCTTGTAATACAACATGTTTTACTAACAGAAGGTTATACTGTACGTGCACAACCGAATGTGGTCCACACAAACCATAAAATACTGTGGAACTGTCCATCTCAACATTTGTGGTGGGGGGGGGGGGGTTCAGTGGAAAAACAAGGAGTTTACTTCAAGTGGCTCCAAACACAGCTATTCTTATTTTGCAGAATCACAAACCTCGTCTAGATCTTTCTTCACCACTGTAATTTCTTTATATTCCAATTAGGATCATCTATGTCTGCGTCCTTCACGGATGGCCATCCATTAAGCACAAAAGCTTTTAAAGCCTTGACCGGCGGCGTCAAGAAGAATGTAGTTTTCAGGATCAGAAGGGGGGTCCCCATATGGACGGATGCCTCCAGGTGACATATTCCCCACATAAGCGACACGCTATACACTCCCCGTCCTTCTAATTAGGAAATGGTGATTGTATTCAGTAAACCTGCATTGAAGCAGCCGAAACTGAACCCTATTGAAATGCTCTTTGTCAGCTGCAGAAGGTGCGGCCCCTTTATCATGAAAAAAAAAAAAAAAATACATGGAATTAAAAGTCCGCCAAAGATCCCAGGCTAGAAGCCCTTCTCCAGTATGTGGGAGTCCATGGCCGTGCTTATAGCTCGCTGAGTGCCCCCCCCCCCCCCCCCCGGGAAACACGCCACTAGATGCCACGGACGGGCTGTAACTAGGAGTGAAGATCATTTTATTGTCGGGAAAGGGGAGGGGGGAAAGCATCGAAATGCCTCCTTGAGATCGACTGTGATACCGCAAGATATTTAAAATTTCTAACAGTGCTGCGAACGTAAACAGGGTATGTAAAACCCCCTCTTTGCGGATCGGGAAAGGAGGAACCCTATTAAAACCTTGAGAATAATTCTTCATTTTGAAATAAACACAATTTTTTGAATAACATAAGTAAGTAAGAAATACTACATCCTTTTTAGAAAAATTCCCCAATTTAATTTGCAATGGAACATAGAAAAAATTACAGTATTTTCCGATAAATAGAGGTCGCATCCTGTAAAATGGCCAGAAAAAAGTGTTTGTGGAAAAATCGGCACTTTTTTTTTTACATGTCACAGCTTCGTATAAAGGCCGAAACTCACTGTACTGACGTGACGTGATTATTCCGAGTCTAGGTGTGGAAAACGTATCCATGCGATATTTTTTTTTGTGGGAGAGGGGAAGATTGAGCCAGCTCTCCGAAATTAATAAGAAGGGACGGGAGTCTCGATCCCATTGGCTTGAAACAAGTTACGACAGGTAATACAAGTTACGACTTAATGCACTTAACATATGACAAGTTACGCTTACGACAGGTCCAAGCACTTCCGTGTGAAAATTCGGGGTCCTCGCGAAAGATCTGTCCAAAAGCCCGGTCCAACGGAGACAGGATCATTTTAGTCGTGGAGGGAGGGAAGAGTATGTAATTTTTTCACCCTCTCCCCACTAAAAAAAACGATCGAAACGATATTTTTCGTTCTTCCACCCCCCCCCCCCCCCCCCAGAATTAGCAGTCCCCACAAGAATTCCGCCTGTGAAAACTGCCTTCTTCCTTAGTTCCGGCCCTGGCTACCTAAGTGTTGGAGTACTGGAAACAGGGCTGGGGGGAGGGGTCAAATGTCTAGGGTGCCGGACCAGAGGGGGGGGGGACACACAAATTTCACCTTTTAACCTCTCTTCAACATTTATTGAAATACCGTATTTAAAATTTCTATATAAGAGTGCTGCTAACGTAGATAGTTTGAGAATCCCTGATTTATAAGGAGGAAATTTCATATTCCTAGTATTAGAATGCAATGGTACCCGGCTCAGGGGGCTTTGAAATTTTCCATTCATTTCTTATTTTCTTTTTTTTTGTGTGTTAATTTTATTTTACTATTATTTATTTGATTCCCCTCAAAGGCACCGGAACCTAGGAGTGGAGGATATTTGAGCCCCCCCCCCCCAATAGTTTTTAGAAGAACAATGCAGTGCGTCCTCTGTTTCCTGCGTATGTGCTTCATTTCATCCCCGTATATAGGGGACGGCCAGCAACTTTCCGCGCTCTCTCCCCACCCAATGTTAATTTCTTCATGTCAGAGCCTCCGTTGTGAAGAACTTGTTAATTAATAAGCTTAATCATTGTTCACTTTACCTCCTCCCACTTTTTTTCTTTTTTTGTGTTGTATCATGTCCCCATCCCCAAGGGTCACACTCAACAAAAGAAGGAAGAGATGCTCTTGAGTTTACCGACAGTGCAAGCAAGAAAAAGGATCCCCCCCCCCCAAGTTATCTACACTGGTGCCTTCAGGCACCACTCTGGGAGGACACAACTTAGGATGAATGGATGCTGGATTGATTCGTAGATAAGACTACTATTGTCACAGAACAAGTGCGTTGAGATTCTGAAGAAAAGTAAAAAAATAAAATTTCGAGCAGATGGATTTCTACTATTTAAAGAAATTTTTTGTCAAAAAGTTTTTTCTGAGCCAAGTGTGAGAAACATATCCACTCGAATTTTTTTTTGGGGGGGGGGCCGAGCCGGCTCTTCTAAAATGTTGGGGGGGGGGCTCGGGCCCATGGGCCGGATACAAGTTTACGCCTATGTTCTACCCCCCCCCCCCCCCCCCCCCGTCAAATTTTGTTGTAAGGGGGCTTGAAAAATGTTTCGGCATCGGTCCTCAAGATCTGTTATGAATGGGCATTTAGAATGTGCTTTTTTCCCCAATATTTTTCAAAAAAACATTGGGGGGGGGGGGCCTAAAAGTTATTGGTCCTCCCGCATATACGGGACTCAAGCGTGTACAAAGGAGAGGGAGAATGCATTCCACAATGGTTTTTTTCAGTAATTACTGGGAGGCTCAGTCCCCTTACAAAATTTATTGCGGGGGGGGGGGGGGCTCAAATGGCCTCAGCCTCTAGGTTCTGGCACCTTTATAGAGTGTAATTTATTTCGGTTTCAATATCATTGCTTCCCAATTTTCAACCTCCCCCCCACCATGCATCTTTTGGCTTATTTTCATGTCGGCGCCATGGCCGTCCTCCGGTCGCAGTGAACAAAAGAAGAGACACTCAGTTTTTGCCACAGGCAAAGAAGAAAGAGCCCCCTCAACACCTCAAAGAATCTTCCTCTCAGCCGTGCCTTCTGGCAGTAAGGATTGGAACCGATGGAGGGTGCAATTGGGGATTGAACAGCAGGGAAGAAATGAGATAAACGTATTGTCATGGAACAAGAAAGCCAAAGACCATCCAGATTTTTTAAAAGAACTAAAATTTTGAGCAGATTGTTTCCATTAACTAATTCATAATTAGGACAACTTTTGGTTAAAAAAAAAAATTTTCATCATTGCAAAATGAATAAGCCATATTCATACAAATTTTTGGGGGGGCTGAGACGCGTCTTCAAAAATATTGGGGGGGCTCGGGCCCATGGGCCCTATAGAAGTTTACGCCTATGGTACTCCGGTACTCTGAAGCTAAAGTTTAATCATACTTATTTTTTTCTTTTTTTTCTATAAGTTAACGTTATCAAGTTCAGGGCTCCCACTCTTCCTACATTTTGGTAAATTGTCCTACTTTTGTCCTGCTTTCTCGGTTTTGTCCTATTTAACTGCCAAATCCTATCGATAAAATTTGTGTAATTGATTTTAATAGAGAAGGAAATCATTGATATATTGTCAAATATTACAAATTTTGGAGAATGCAATTAATTATTTTGCAAAAGCAGAAATTGTATCATTTTTAAGGTTATTTGGGGGGGGGGGGTGTATGTGGACCACATTTGGTTGATTAATTTTTCATTTGCTTAGTTTGAGTGTTTAGTTTGCTTAGTTTCAACAAGTAGGTTAGTCATTAAAAACTTCTGTCGTGATGGAAAAATAATTTTGTATTTATTATTTCATGGTCTTGGACAGTAACTAACATTCATCATTCAAAATTATGGTGCAAATAGGTGAAACAACAGTTTGCATTTCAAAGCAGTTGGATACATAGGCCTATTCTAGGTTTAGTGATTCTGCTGCTACCCAATAGCATTCAGTTGTATTCTGTATTTTTAAGGCATGAAGACGCATAAATGATATTTGCAATGTGCTCAGCAAAGAGCTATGAATAGAAGTGCTTCATTTGTTAAAAATGATTACACTGGAATTGAACAGTAAAATGTGAACAAAATAGTAAAATTATAAAAAATGATGAACAACGGAGTAAAACTATCTTGTTCATCTTGCCTTATTTACATTGGATCTTGTAATTTACACATTTTGCACTGTGAAAGTGGTCTCGAAGGAGTATCATTCTTAAAAAACGTATGTCTTCAAAATTTGCTGTGCATTGTCGCAAAGAGTGGACAAGCTCTGCACTTCAGAAAACTCCAAAAAAGAACATAATATATACACTGAAGAGCCAAAAAACTGGTAACCTGCCTAATATTGTGTAGGGTCCCCGCGAGCCTGCAGAAGTGCTGCAACACGACATGGAATGGACTCGACTAATGTTTGTAGTGCTGGAGGTAATTGACACCATGAATCCTTCAGGGCTGTCCATAAATCCGTAGGAGTAAGAGTGGGTGGAGATCTCTTCTGAACAGCACGTTGCAAGGCATCCCAGATATGTTCAATAATGTTCATGTCTGGGAATTTTGGTGGCCAGCGGAAGTGTCTAAAGTCAGAAGAGTGTTCCTGGAGCCACTTTGTAGCAATTCTGCACGTGTGGGGTGTTGCATTGTCCTGCTGAAATTGTCCAAGTCCGTCGGAATGCACAATGGACATGAATGGGTGGAGGTGATCAGACAGGATGCTTACGTACCTGTCAGAGTCGTATCTAGATGTATCAGGGGTCCCATATCACGCCAACTGCACACGCCCCATACCATCACAGAGCCTCCACCAGCTTTAACAGTCCCCTGTTGACATGTAGGGTCCATGGATTCATGAGGTTGTCTCCATACCCGTACACGTCCATCAGCTCGAAGCAATTAGAACCGAGACTCGTCAGACCAGGCAACGTGTCCTCAACAGTCCAATGTCGGTGTTGTCGGGCCCAGGCGAGGCGTAAAGCTTTGTGTCATCAAGGGTACACGAGTGGGCCTTCGGCTCCGAAAGCCCATATCGATGATGTTTCGTTGAATGGTTCACACGCTGACACTTGTTGATGGCCCAGCATTGAAATCTGCAGCAATTTGCGGAAGCGTTGCACGTCTGTCACGTTTAATGATTCTCGTCAGTCGTCGTTGGTCCCGTTCTTGCATGATCTTTTTCCGGCCGCAGCGATGTCGTAGATTTAATTTTTTACCGGTTTCCCGATATTCATGGTACACTCGTGAAATGGTCGTACGTGAAAATCCAAATTTCATCGCTACCTCTGAGATGCTATGTCCCATCTCTCGTGCGCTGACTATAACACCACGTTCAAACTCAGTTAAATCTCGATAACCTGCCATTGTAGCAGCAGTAACCGATCTAACAACTATGCCATACACTTGTTGTGTTATGTAGGCGTTGCCGACCGCAGCGCCGTACTCTGATTGGTTCCATATCTCTTTATTTGCATACGCATGCCTGTACCAGTTTTTTTGGCTCTTCAGTTTATGAGGAGAGACAGCAAAGAATTATCTGTGATTGCTAGTGCACTGTTTTGGCCAAAAATTGGTTTGTAACCAACTCATTTATCATTTTGCTTTAACTTAGTCAATCTTATAGGAAACTGAAATAGTGCTATTGAAAAAAAAAGTCAATTCAAAATTAATCTTTTTTTTTAATTATTTGAAAATTTTTTTTAGTGATTTTTTTTCCATTATGCTATGATTATGTTGTCTAGGGGGGGTTACCCTCCCCCATCCTACTTTTTCTCATTTTTTGAGTGGGAGCCCTGCAAGCTGCAAAACTACATAGGAGGCTATAAGATGTTCTCTCTCACCCCCCCCCCCCCCCACCCATCCATTGTTTTACAAACACAAACATTTCCATACTTGATGTCGTAATCAGTCTATATTACTCATTGTGATCCATGTACGTGTGGAGTAGTTACTTTTGTAATAACCTTCCTGTAGTGAAGGTGTAAATGTATTTAAAAGAAAACCCCTTTCTTTCAGTTCTTCATCGGTTTCTTTCAGATAACCAGATTCAATTTTCTTTTTCCGAGAGACTGGAACTATGAAAAAAGTGTCATAATTTTGGATATACAGTGAAATCTCCATATAAGGGTGCTCTGGGGACCATAAAAACTCGTTGTAGAGGGATTATGGTTTTTTTCGAGAAGTGGTAGTTTAAACATTACATTAGACCAGCGGTTCTCAACCAGTGCTCCGCGGAGCCTTTGGGGAGGCTCCGCGGTGATTCGAGGAAAATAAAATAAGTCAGTAAATTTCATAGGTGATTGAAAAAAGAGGCCTACATAGTTCTGTCATAAAAATTTTACACAAAAAGGGACTCCTAGAGTCAAAGAGAGCTCCACCTTAGAAATAATATACTGAGAAGGGCTCAGTGAGTCAAAAAAGGTTGAGAACCACTGCATTAGACTATAGCCATTTCCAAACAAGTCTTGAAAAAATATTGTTGTAGAGAGATTTATTCTATCAAGTATCATTGTAGCAAGGTTTACATTAAAAAGTTCCATTTTAATGCCTGTTTATGGCTGAATAACAAAAATGCAAGATTTTAGCTCAAAGGGGAGTCCCGTTTTAGAATTTAAAAAAAAAATTTAACACAACTGAACATTTTACACCCAACCATGTGGGAAATGAAAACACAGTTGTCCCGTTTTATCAATAAGTGTTCACCATATGCCCCCATTCAGCCAAACAGGATGTATGGTCATCGTACTTGCAAACGGGAATCTTTTTGGATATAGTTATCGTTGTGTTATTGTTATCAGAAACCCCAGTATTATGAAAATCAGTCTCAGTTTCCATTTAAAATTAAGCTCTCATATGCATGAAGGATACTGTCTTTATAAATTTCAGGAACTCGCAAAAATATTCATATTTATTCATTTTATTGAGAAAAAAAAATTCTTTTCAGGTGTCATTCATTTTATCATCATGGAATGACGTGCGAAATGTTCCAGAATACCAAAATCGATGAGAATTATTCAGTGAAAGTAAGTTTATTAATTCGCATGGTTTTCATAATTAGCCTTAATCACAATTATTCAACCCCCCTTATTTACTGGTAGCATTACCAAAACCTCCGGTGTATGCCTCAAAGTGGTTTTGACAAGAGTTTTAAGAATGGGAGAGCTCTTATGTATTTTCTTGACTAAGTATGGAAACTTTTACTACTACTACACCACACATGCACCTCTTCCATGTTTCTCTGCAAAATTTCTAACAAATTGGTACATGTTGGAATGTGTGTGTACGTGCTATGAACCTAATGCAGAGTTGGTTTCTGTGTAATGCCCGTTGTGTATAGTGCTGCCATCAATTTTTGTAACTGAATAATTGTACTGTTGTAGGTCTGTTGCTCTCTGGGAACTTTCAAGGCCGTCTTAAAAGCATCATGGGCCACATGATTTTTCGGAGGCTCTACGTAGCAAATTCTTAAAAATTTCAACCAATTATCATTTTTGGGAAGCCCTTCTTCAGTTGAGGCCCTGGGTTCACACCCTTCACACACCATGCCCTGGTGGGCCCATTCGTTAAAACAGCACAGGGAACTTTTACTGCAGAATGTATGTTTTCAGTCAGCTGAAGACTTATTGTAGAACAATGCAAAACATTCTGCTTCGACCTTATTAGTATGGATAGCCTATATTATACAGTAGGACCTCTCTCTCTCAAATCTGGACTCTTCAGGACCTAGGGGATTCCAGATTAGGAAATCTTCCGGATTATGGAGAAATATTTTGCTTGTTTCTCAAGTTTTTGTATTCAAAGTAATAATATACCACTTTGGTTCATATTTCATTTAAAAAATTAATAAAGCAATGTACAGGGTGCATAGGTAACTATACATTAACTATACAGCATAGAGAAATTAAATGAAAAAATTAAAGTTCTTTTGATATCAGAGCCTGCTTACTGACCAATCACGTTCATTAGGAAACACATCATTATTTCTCAGAAACCCAAAAATCGCTGCGGACATCAACAATAAGTGGTAAAAAAAGCACCAAAAATGGCTGATGTAGTGGAAAATGACGAAACAGTGTTTTGGTGAAGAAAAAATATTGAAATTCCGGTTGAAAAAAAAAAACAATTTGACCGAAATACAAATGTTTTTAACTACAGTAAAACCCCTCTTTTACAGCCAAATAATTTCCCCTTGTATAATAAAAGTATGCATTTCAAACCCCTGATTAACAGTTATTCCTCTGTCCGGATTTGGCTGTATTTTGAAGGTCTATATGTCATGCCGTACTTTTTTACCAAATACAGTAAAATGTTTCTTTTGCAGACACCGGTAGGACAAAACTGTAACTGTCTGTAAAAGAGAGGTAGCTGTTAATCAGGGGTTTGAAATGCATACTTTTATTGTACAAGGGGAAATTATTTGGCTGTAAAAGAGGGTTGTCTGTTAAGAGGGGTTTTACTGTAGTTGAAAACATTTGTATCAATATATTGCAATTTGGTGGGGAACTTCATTTACTAATTGTGATATGTAAAGTTCACACACACACACACACAGGTGTGCCTGTACTTTGAGAGTTGAAAATCTGGTGTCCCTATTCGGGATGTATGGTAGAACCTCATTATAACGGACTAATAAATGCTGGAGGTTGTTCGTTATAGTGAAAGTCTGGTATATAACAAATAACTCGTACAGTGGGTGTGATGCTACAGGGTGTTGTACATCACTAAAAGTACAGTAGTTAGCTATAATAAGTGCTTATTATATATCAAATAAAAAATGACCTTGAACATAGGTTGAATTGAAAAAGGTGTGTATGTATACACTGTATTTATCAATTTTTCAAGGAAGTGAACGGTACGAGTCGTGCAGTGCATCCATATTTATGTAAAACAATGACTGATGTTTAATAGCTTGTATTAATACTTTTTAGCTACTTAGAGTTTTAAACTCGTGAGTTAAAAATTTTAGTGGTTTTTTTTTTTTTTTTTTTTTTTTTTTTTTTTTTTTTTTTTGCTGTCCTATAAGCTAACTATGTTATAGTGAGATTCTACTGTATTTGAGAATAATCTATAGAGACACTTATATATCACTGATGGTTATCAAAGAACAAAGGGTAATGGGTAATGTAGAACTAATGTCTTGATAGTTGCAAGAAATGCTTATCGGTTCTTTTTTTTCATGTTCCATTCTATTTCTCCCCACTGATAGAGATGAAACCATTTTATTAGTCTGACATGCATATAAATGAAATTGAACATTCTTTGTAATGCATCAAAGGCAAAGTTATTCTTTTAATACAACATTTCAATCTATATATATAAAATTGATTTTCTGTCTGTCTGTGTGTGTGTGTGTGTGGGGATTCTCTATACAAATCTACAATTTTAGATCCATTATCGCCAAATTTTGCATACAAAATGGGACCCGACTTGAATGTTAGGCTACTTTAAAAGTTTGTCGAAGCTGGGCAAATGCCCAAAATTGGTGAAAAACTGTTGGGTAATAATGGGTTCTCTGCTTCAACAATCATTTTTGGAATATTTACTGTGGTTACTGTGGTTCCCTGCCAATGTGTTTCAATCATGTATATGCCTTTACAATGATTTGCCATTTCTTTAATACAAGGATCACTCTCCGCTACCATACGAAGGTTTTTTTAACAACTGGATGTTGCGAAGATATATTTTGGAAAGAGAGAAAATTCAACTGCCCCTGCGGGGAATCGAACCCACGTCCAACACTTTCCGGGTGAACGCCCTAGACCACTAGACTACAGAGGCACTGAATCTCAATCTTTCCTTGGATCTCGTGTACACTGAAAGCGACCGCACATGGACGGCCAAACCAGACTCGGCCAAGCTCACAACTGCTGACGCTGCCACCTGGATGACAGTCTGGTCCGGCTGTCCATGTATGGTCCTTTTCAGTGTACAAGAGCTCCAAGGACAGATTGAGAGATTCTGTGCCTCTGTAGCCTAGTGGTCTAGGGCGTTCACTCGGAAAGTGAAAGGACGGGGATTCGATTCCCCGCAGGGGCAGTTGAATTTTCTCTTTCCAAAAATATATCTTCACAACAGCCAGTTGTTGAAAAAACCTTCATTTCTTTAATGCTGTCAGTATATGTATAAATAGTTTATATGCCTTTATAAATTGTTTGTCACTTTTTCAATCCTTCCAGCAATTGAAGAAAATCTGAGCAGCGCCGAGTATTATAGCTAGTATACTATATAATTGAATATAATGTGGTGGCATCATGTTCCTTTATGAAACCCATTTTTGTATATCTAGTTATACACTATTTTTTGTACAAGAAGGGGAAGGACAACAGTAGTTTTTTAAAGATAAAAGCCTATTTCTAAAGCTGCTGTAGGCTTGTGTGGACATCATGATGGGCTCCTATGGCAAAGATCTGGGATTGATTCCCGCAGGCAGCACAGTGGTAGTCTGCTGAAGTTGGTTTTCTCAACTTTGAGGCTTGAATATGAGCTGATATCCCTGTTAAAAAGCCTAGCCACACAGAGAGCAATAATCTTACAAGAGTACAAATATTTAAATTATTTCATTTCACGTATAATTAAAAGTATAGATGGTAGTGCTTATAAATCATAAGCAACAACAACAATCATGCTCAGACTGTTAAGTAAGAAGGCACATTTCTGGCACAACTCACTCAGTAGTGAATTGCCCATGGTGGTAGACTGTAGTTGTGCTCGATTTAAAGGAAAGAAAGGTTCTGCTTATGATACATGAAGAAAAGAGACTTTTCTGGATATTATGCTGAGGCAAACTCCAAAAGAAAAGTTTGTGGTTTCTACTTTGGTCCTCTTGCAATCTGGGCAAGTGTGCTGCTGTAAGTAAAGAAAGCAAGGTCATGTCTCTCATGGTGTATATGACAGTTACAAGAGAACAGCGGGTTTGATTCTTGGTGGAAACACGAAACTTTTCTTTCCAATCTTTCTATGTATTTTCCAGCTGCAAACATGGATCCTTATCTCTGTCCAAGTTGACAGACAAAATTCACGAAAGGCATTTATTGCTTACTATTTCTCAATAACTAAATGCAGTCAATTTCCTAACATAAATCACGTTTGCAAATCAGTTTTTCAAGTTATTCATTGAATCTGATCTTTTGGCCCGCGATAGATAAATAAAAAAATGCTCAGATCACCAAATAGGCCAGAAACATTCCCATCAGTCTCTATCATCACCTTTTACTCGATTCCACTTCAGAGGGGAATTTCACATGGAATTAGAATTCATTGACACCAATGTTATATCATAACATTGATGAGAGTTCTCATTTGGTGGTAATCACCTATAGCCTAGGCAGATAACTTCATAGCCACTTACCAAACAAAGAATAATCAATGGAGTTGACATGAATCCTTCAAATCTATTCAGGCACTAATATAAAGTCAGGTTTAAATATAGCCGCCAGGTTGATCAGGACCTTCAGGAGACATTCACAGGAAATCAATCATCCATTCCTCGCAGGTACATCTTACCCAAGTTTTTTTATGAATGTTAAAATAATCGTACAATGAAAGAACTAGTTTCATTTCAACAATAGGTCCAGACCCCCCCTTTCCCAGAGACATAGATATGTTAATGCTTTGACTAGTCAAACATACTTGGAGATACCTTTTTTAGTCGATGGCCAGTTACAGATTGTTGATATCGAACAGAGGACAAAGGCAGAGTGAAACGAAATGCTATGCATTGCTCTCAGCGAACGGAAGATGCAAAAGATTTATACACGATGAAACAAAGATAGTTTTACGCGATCCTTTCATCTCAACATGTAAAACGTTTTTCACTTTTGGCAATTTGCATATTAAAATGGAAAAACAATTCAAGTTACAAAATTTTAGGTAGCAAAACCAAAAAAAAAAAAAAAAAAAATACGAAGGGAACTGGCCAGGTTTCCCCCAACATGTTAACAAGGCCTATTGCATGATGAACAAAACAATATATCAACACCAATGGAAGTCTGCAGCCCTCTGCAATATATTGCAACAAGGTATTTATATGAATCAATTAAAAATCTTAATTAACACAATAGCAATACTGATCGCGTAAGATCAATTCTAACAAATTTTAGGCCTAACCTCGGACCACCATGGTGGGTAACAAGGATTGTTACAATCTTATCTTGGAATAATACCCAGAAAAGTGTATTTCCTTCAAAGAAAGGTCTGATTATAAATTAAATGTATTTATCTTTCAAAAATCGTCTATTTCTCTGTCAGTGTCGTCTTACATTTCATAATTCCATACATCTCATTTGAAAATAGGTTTGGATGGCACAGGAGGCTGGCAACAGAAAAATCTGCCCCAAATGCAAGATGGGCCTAGAGAAAGATGGTGGTTGCAACCACGTCCTGTGTACCAATTGTAACTCGCATCTCTGCTGGCTTTGTCTGAGGCGTTTCAAGGACAATGATGCCGTTTACGAACACTTACCGAATTGTCCTTACAATAATGTCTGATATTGCAGCATGGCTTAATGAGCGACATATTCATCCGAATAGAAGAAATGTTTGGAGATTTATTTGAGAAATCTATTCAGAAATGTTAATTTAATATTTGATGTATGTATTTATTCACGTCAAATTCAAATGTGAACGAATGTTTATAAAAAATTTTGATATCGGACCTATTTTTTTACAATGGGCTGTCAATATCAGAATTTCTACCTCTGAAATTGATACTTATTTATGTGTATGGCTGCAGAATAATTATGAATATTTTTTCTGCCTATAAATGTCAAACATGTTTTTTTTATTGTATTTTGTCAACTTTCGGTACAAAAAGTTTTGTATCAGATATTGGATATATATTTTTACATAACCATGTCCACATCAGGTGAATTTTTTCAGTAAAGTGTGAATGGCAGAATTTTTCTATAAACAGCACATTATACTTAAGTCTGCTGCCGTTTAGTTGACTAATTTAAATGCCAGTGAGATACACCATGGAAACTTGGTCATTTTTCTTTAAATTTCTAAACATTGACCAAAATAATTTCATTGCAATCATTAGCAAAGTTTGAAATAGTTGGTACTTGAATTTCTGAATTGGTACATCAATGCAAAAAGTGAACGTTGCTGGTGGATATAGTTTTATTCCTGTTCTTTGTAACCGAAAACAATAAATGCTGGTGTAGAAACATTCATTCGTGCAAAACAAACTATTAATTCTCAAATTTCTATTATACTGGGTCCAAAGGCATGTTGATGCAAGAGATTCAGGTTGATAACAGGTAAGTTGAGTATATAATAAGTTGAGTATAACTAATAACATTTCCATCTCCCATGAATGTTTTCGAGAAATTCCCATGAAAAAAAAAGATTACAATAAACGCATTCCTATGAAAAACAAAAATTTATGAAATGGAATAATGATATGTATCGATATATTACTGTAATGTGATTTGACAGAAATGTATACATGTTCGTTTAGTCTGCATATACTAGTACATGATATGTGTAGAGTTGAGTCATTTCTTTGCGGAGTAAGCAAAGAATATCCTGTGACCATCGTGGACAATACAACAGGTACGCAAAACTAACTGAATGAAGCGATATCAGTGTTTCAAGGAAGGAAAATTCATCTCTGCACTCACAGGGACAGAGACCGTGAGGGAAGAGATGAATTTTCCTTCCTTGAAAACACTATCTCTTCATTCAGCCAGTTTTCTGTATTTGTTGTATGCGGGTCAATGTGACATCTTTCTACATATTGTGGACAATACTTTGTCGGCAGCTTTTCAATCATTTATGCCACTCCCAAACCCTAGTTTGGCTCATTGCTTCTCTCTTGCTATATGTAAATTCCATTTGAGTTGAGACGACTCTGCCAAGATAGCAGGTTACAAAAATCAGCACTCGAATGCCATTTAAAACTTACGACGAGTAGCCTTGAATGTCTTGCAGTCATGAACCATTCATAAAGGGTGTCCTGCAAGTCCCAATTCAGCCTTTATCTCATCAATCGTTCATCGCGGAGGTATGGTCCCAATTTATAATGTGTTCAAAAATTGTCCAGTACCAGTTTCAAGAGTGAAAGTACAGTGTGTCAAACGAAATAAAAACTAAATTTTTATATGGTCTTGTCCTCAAAACCACAATTAGAAAGTTGTTGCTAATATTTGCTGAGAGAGAGAGATATTTGAATTTAAAAATCTGAGAAAAGTTTAGAAAGAACAGTATAAATGAGGGATAGGGGCATTGTGTCATTTAGTTTATGCTGTTCTTTCTCAACTTTCCTCAAATTTTTGCATTAAAATATCTCTTAGGAGCATGGAACTATTTTTTGGTAGCCTCAGGAGATACAGGGCAACAACTTTCTAATTAGAAGTTGGACAGACAAGGGAATCGTATAAAAAAACTAATTTTTTTATTTATTATGTGACACTGTGCTTTCATTCTCAAAACTGGTACAGGGCGATTTCTGAACAAATTTGTAACAATTTTTCAATTTGGGACCAGACCTCTACGGCAAACAGTTGATGACGTAAAGGCTGAATTAGGACTTGAAGGTACCCTGTGTATGTCCGATTCGGATGAAATTGATTATTGCAAGGTTGGTCACATGTCACTCTTTGCCAACTCAACGGGGAATGATTGGACTTTTCACGCATCATAACAAGTATTCAAAAAACCCATGTGATATATTTTTTTTAATGATTTTAGTCATATTATATAGTCATATTTCTAGGAATAAGCGCAGTATATGAATCGTGATAAAACTCGAATTTTTAGATCATAATGTCTGTTTTCTTTCCTCCTGCAAAATTACTGTTTACCTGTAAATCAGCAGTATCGATTATAAATGCCTGAATTGTTATTCAATGAATTATTCAAGTTGATTTACCCTAGCAATTTTTTGGCTCAAGTTCTGGAATTGTATTCAGAAAGAAAATTAGTTGCTTATCCCCAGAAATACGGTGTCATCATTTCATCTAATCAAGTCGTAACACATGAGTGATTCATGAATATCACGCTGAGGATTGTTCATAATTTCTGGAGACATCCAGGTGTGATAATTTTGTGTGATGTTTGTCGTTGGTTGTATGAGAATTGCCTGATTTCATCTTTGAAACAAGAGCTTCCACATACTATCAGAGAATCAATTGGTTTCCTCATTGATAAATATTCCATCCACTGGAAGCTCACGTTTCCAAGATGATACATGCTGATGATTATGATACCGAAAACCTACAAGTGTTCTTGAAAGATTATGTTAACCATTCTTATATATAACATAAATCGCTGTGATGATTATTGATTATTTCAATTATGTCCTTCAGTCTTTGAGTGTACGATCATTTACAAATTTGAAATTTGTATTTAAGAACCTGTACGATTTGTTCATGTATTTGATTTGACACTTTAGCTTGTTTGACCCTTATTTTGACACTTTATTCAGTTATATTTCTATTTCGATTAAAAAAAGATGAATGTTTTTCTGCGTCTGCGATTTTCTCGCCTTTTTCAAATTTGTCACAAAATTTTTGTTTCGACATTGCCCGACATAAACATTTTGACCGAGCATGTATTTTTTTAGTCGCACATCTGATGTTAGCATGTAAAGTATTGATTTGGATAAATTATTTTTAGTTGGGCATGTGAATTTTTGGAGATTTGTCCACAACCCCCTCAGGTACAAGGCTATGTTTTTTTTTTATCGCATGCACTTCCCAGGGACCGCTCCAGGACAATAAAATACAGTTGATCCCCAAAAACTGCAACTGAAAAACGTTTTAAGCAGGAAATATATAAGAATTATAATACATAGTTTTTCACTGAGACCATAGCTTTTTTTTATGTAAATTTTTCAACTTAAACATTACTGTATATGTAAAGATTTAATAGGAAGAAATTGTGTATTTGTTATTCCATTAAATATTTACATGCATTATATGGGATAATGTAGTTTGGGGGAGGGAAACAAGAAATACAGGGAAAAAAAATCTTGCATTTGATTTACGTACAATGCATCTTTGAACCTAGTGTTTAACGTGCTGGAAGGGAAATTGAATTTTTTGCTGTTGTAACTCTAGAAAGTAAAGGGTTATCTCGCAACTACAAATTTAAGAATTTTTATTTTCCCCTCTGTACTTGGAGAAAGTTTAAAAAAAAAAAAAAAAAAAGCTTTAAGGCATTTTGACTCAAACTGCTCAGCAAAATCTAACGTTTTTACTACTTCATTTTCCGAAATTTCAAAACAGTCATGAAAGCATTGTATTGGCTGTTGTGTGAAGAATTAAATTCCAAGAAGTACAGTTAGGAAATCGGATTTTTCTGATCTGAATTTAAATGCTTCTTGATGCTGACTTCTGAAAACCTGTCACGTTGTTTGTTTTGTGTCCGTGTCACTCTTTTGCGGCTTGGTCAATAGATTCAGAGGTGGATGAGAAGACGCACCCCCCCCCCCCACACCGTTTTTCTCCTTTGTTAAATGCTGACGACGTCTAAAACCACTGTGGGAAGATTTTTTTTGGAAACGATCTAGTACGGCAAATTTGAATAATTGGTGAATTAACCCTTTCTAAGAACTTTTTCTAGTTATTTGTACTGTAGTCTTCCCTATTTTTTCAATGACATAATTTCGATCATCCTGGTGTATATATGAACAGTGGTAAGGGTAGTTTATGCTCTGCACACACGTTATACAAAGTTAGAACAAGAAAAAAAGGTTAAATTATTATTGTGCCTGTATATAATCCTTGAAAAAAAGAACGAACCCTACTTTTCAGCTGATTTTTTATGCCGGAAAAAAATGGCTTCCAGAGAACCATGAAAGAAAAGTCCAACCTCTAGCTTTCACATAATAGTTAACCGTTAGCTCCTGAGCTATATAAGGAAACTTTCCTTGTAGCCAGGGCCGCAACTAGGGGGAAGCAGACGGGTCTCGTGCCCCGGGTGCTGAACCCGAGGGGGCGCAAATTTCATTCTGAAACCTCTCCTTCAACATTACGAGGGGGGCGTCAAAATGCGCGATTGCCCCGGGTGACCAAGCATCTAGTTGCGGTCCTGGTCTTAAGAGCATCATGGGCCCCCGAGCCAAGTGATTTTTCTGAGGCCCTACCAGACAAATTCTCGAAGATTTGAACCAGTTCTCATTTTTGTGAGGCCTCTCTTCTCTTGAGGGTGCCCGGTCGGGCCCATGCGTTAAGACGGCACCATTTCGATTCTTTAGCTGTGAAAAAAGCGAAAAATACGCTGTTTCAAGGGAGGGAAATGCCCGATGTAAATTTTTCGAACGTTGTAAGCGGGGATAACAAAAAAATTCAAACGTTGTATCCGGGAAAAGTTAAATTCGCAAAAATTAGTCGTACTAAATGGGAACGACTTTAAATCAGTAACTTTGACCCTCCGAAGGAGCAATACAATAATAATTATACAGCTCCGAAGGAACGTACACCTGATGAGAAAACCGTCATATACTACGCTGATGGCTCGAAAAGAGTCGGGCACAGGAGTTGCCTGTATAAAAGCGGTGGGAACGGAGGTCTTGGATAAATGGGGCCTGCTGAACTAAGAAAATAATTCAGTATATATCAAGCTGGATGCTTGCTATATTTACAGCAGTTCTCTTGAGGGACCTGCATCGCGAGGGCCCGGTATCGCACCCTACTGTAAGACGCCTTCATTAAGGAGTTCTACCCTACTGGTGCTATAGTGGTGGTGGTGGCCAGTTTCGAGGAGTTAATGCAAGTCGATATCTCCGTTAAAAGTCTCGCCATAGAGCAGCGGTTCTCAACCTTTTTTTGACTCACGGAGCCCTTTTTGGTTAGTAATTTCTATGGCGTAGTCCCGTAGGTCTGTTTTTTTTTTTATATATTCATCAATGTTACTCATTTATTTTTTATTATTTAAAAATATTTATAATTATTTTTGTTCACATTAACTTTTTTTTTTTTTAATTTTCTTCGAGCGACCGCGGAGCACTGGTTGAGAACAATTGCCATAGAGAGCAACGGGGCCTTACAAACGGTGCAAATATTCAATCGTTACACTTCGCTTCTGAAATGTAGATGACAGCATTGAAAAATCAGATACGCACTCAGACTGTCAGGAGGGGAGGGGGGGGGGGGTACACACACACTTTCGGCAGAATTCATTAGGTACTAAATTGTCCATAGCGATAGACCTGAGTTGTTCTCAGTTTATAAGAAAGAAACGGCTCTAGACGCACCTACAAAAATGACAGGCTGTAATACTGCACTGAGGGTTAAGAACTCGATCAGGCTACGGACACACGGGAGAGTTTTCCCGCTGGACGCAAACCTGTTTTCGAGTAGCTTTTACCCCCTGGTCACACAAGAGCATATTTCGGACGCGAACACAAGTTTTGTGACGTCACAGTGCCAGCTCCTAATTGGTTGTGTGTCATAAGCGCTTTATGACCATTACGACAGGCAGACGCTGCCCCCTCGCGAAGGGGCCAGCTCAGTTGACCCGGCCAATGTCCGAAATTCGGGCTTTCACCGGCCCCTATATCGATTCCTATGATTCGGGGTCATCGACGCGTTGGTGTATTTTTTCTGATAATTATGACCATTTATAATTAGTCCGAAATATGCTCTCGAGTGACCGGGGAAGGGGGTGAAAGCTGCTCGAAAACAGGTTTGCGTCCAGCAGGAAAACTATCCCGTGTGTCCGTAGCCTTAAGGCGGATACACACTACCACACTACACTGACGTGGCGTGTTACCACACCTTAATGCGTGTGATATAAAGTTCCACCAATGAGTCTTCTGTAGGTACGTTCACACTGTGCTGACGTGACGTGGTAAAGTCTGTGATGATGTAATCTGACATAACACGCAAAAATCCGTGCACACTACTCTGACGTGACGTGGGACCACGTAGAAATGCGTGCGATTAAAAGTTCCACCTATGAGCCTTCCGTAGGTACGTTCACACTGTGCTGACGCGACGTGTGAATGTGTGAATGACACACCTTATTGCGTGTCACAAAAAAATCAAATCGTTCAGATTTTCTTCAGTCGTGTTATGGCATGTGAAGACGCCATATTTGTTTTCCTCGTTCTTTTTGCTTCGTGTTTGACCAATTTTGTTTTTTGTTCGCGTTTTGATTTATTTAAATTTTTTTCGTGTCTTCATTTAATTTGTTTTTGCTCGTGTGTTGATGAGGGAAGAGCAACTTATCGAACACGTTCCGTCAAATTCTCTGCTCTATGACCCTACCCACCGAGAATACTGAAATCAAATTGCGCGGAGGAATTCTTGGGACGAGATCGGAGAAAAACATGAAGTTTCAAGTCAGTAAACAAATGCCATTAACTTGCTGGGCCATCAACAAGTGTCAGCGTGCGAACCATTCAACGAAACATCATCGATATGGGCTTTCGGAGCCGAAGGCCCACTCGTGTACCCTTGATGACACAAAGCTTTACACCTCGCCTGGGCCTGACATTGGACTGTTGAGGACTGGAAACACGTTGCCTGGTCGGACGAGTCTCGGTTCCAATTGCTTCGAGCTGATGTACGTGTACGGGTATGGAGACAACCTCATGAATCCATGGTCAACAGGGGACTGTTCAAGCTGGTGGAGGCTCTGTGATGGTATGGGACGTGTGCAGTTGGCGTAATATGGGACCCCTGATACATCTAGATACGACTCTGACAGGTGACAGGTACGTAAGCATCCTGTCTGATCACCTGCACCCATACCCATTCATGTCCATTGTGCATTCCGATGGACTTGGACAATTTCAGCAGGACAATGCGACACCCCACACGTCCAGAATTGCTACAAAGTGGCTCCAGGAACACTCTTCTGACTTTAGACACTTCCGCTGGCCACCTAAATCCCCAGACATGAACATTATTGAACATATCTGGGATGCATTGCAACGTGCTGTTCAGAAGAGATCTCCACCCACTCTTACTCCTACGGATTTATGGACAGCCCTGAAGGATTCATGGTGTCAATTACCTCCAGCACTACAGACATTAGTCGAGTCCATTCCATGTCGTGTTGCAGCACTTCTGCAGGCTCGCGGGGACCCTACACAATATTAGGCAGGTTACCAGTTTTTTTGGCTCTTCAATGTATATATATATACACACACACACACGTAAATTATGCTTTATGATGAGCTTGATAGGGGTTAACTGCTGCCTAAACAGAGTATTCAAAAGAAGCACAAGCCCCGTTGGAGGATGTTGGCACCATGGTCTCTACCTATGAACCCTCTCTATGCCTGGCCATGGCCTCCAGTGCATAGGAGGCGTATAACGGGATCAGGTACAACCATTTTCTGGAAAAAGTACATATGTGAATTTGTAAACATGTACTTTCAACCAGGTGGAGGGCCCTCGTGACATCACTTTTCTCGGGTGCCCATGATGTTATGAAGACGGGCGTGTATATCAGAATTATGAATGTTTCGTGTTCCAGTGTGCCGCCATCTGTCTTCATTTGCCTGGTAGACGCCTAGGTTTTCGTGTTGGAGGTCAACAACCTACTTTCTGCGGACATACTTTCTCAAATTTCTTTCAGTATAAGATCAGCTCGACATTCGCTCCTTCAAGTAGGAGAACCGTCGAAAGACAGCAATGGCTGGAAACAGCCACTATAAAGTCACCATCGAGTATCAGAAAAACATGTAAGGCTTAGTATTCGTTATATTCTTAGATTTTTCTGAAAATTCATGCAGTAAATTCGTCATTCCCAGATAGGCTATCTAGTTTTCAAGTAATTTTTTGTTTCAAAATTTATTTTCTTGAATCAACTGTGAAGTATTAGCTGGCTGATACAAAATTAGCAGAGTTTATGATCATGAGCTTGAATATGTGTGAATTTAAGATCCCTTCATTCAAATGCTTCTGTCCAAACGAAGAAGACGACGACAACTACATCGACAATCTGCCTCCGGAGCTGTTGGTGCGCATCTTCTCCTTCTACGTCGATTCGGAGGGACACCGGAAGTTCTTGAGAAACATCCCTCTGGTCTGCAAGGCGTGGAATGATATTTACGAGACACCTTCGCTCTGGGAAAACGTTCTGGAGACCGAATGGAAGTACGAAGAGATGATGAAGCTGGGCGAGAGGGGACTGCTGTCATCTGTCCGGAGACTCGACTACTTCAAGCTCCTCGGGATATCGAGCAACCTTAAAAGAATCGAGTTTTTTGAAACCGGGTTGCTGCTATACAAGTGGAAACTGGGGTGTTCAGAGGGTTTCATGGACGGCGGCCGAATACCTCAGCTGATCCTCCACTGTCCCAACCTGAGGGAACTTCGGTTGATATCCAACTTCGCGTCGACGGCCCTGATGCACACCATGGCGGAATACTGCCCGAATGTCGACAGCCTGAACCTGACGAAGTTCATGGTGAAGCTTGCCGACGTGCGGATCCCGGAAGACGTGATCAGCCCGTTCCTGGCACTCCGGGGGCGGAACTTGAAGAAACTGGAACTCTGCAATGTCTTCCTTCTCGGTAATGATCTCGCTTCGACGATCGCTGAGCACTGCCACTCCCTGGAACAACTGATTTTGTCTTTTATACTACTTCCGGAGGAAGACAGCAACATGGTCCCTAGTTACGTTCTAACCCGTCCTCAACTTCCTTTGTGCAAACTAATGACCGGGTGCCCAAAACTACGGAAAATCACCACTTTCCACCTCGACCTCGTTTCTTCCGAATCGGGACGTGATTACAAAGGATTCCGGGACATGGTGTCGTTCTGCGTTTGCTTCGTCAACTTCAACGGGATGGACATGGATTCGATACTGAGGGACGCCAGGCACCTGAGACACCTGCAGATAATAAAATGCCAAAACATCGAAATAAGCGGCATATCAAGGATCCCGTTAGATAACTTGGAATTTCTCTCGATCCTGTACCAGAACATGGACCACTCCACCTTCAAGGTTCTCGAGGAGTGCGTCGCGAGGTGCAGACGCACTTTGAAGTATCTCCTATTCGCCGGGCTCGAACACGACCTGACTCCGGTCCTGGAAGCCTACTTGCGTGGAAATCCGTATCCCAGGCTCAAAGAAGTGTTGATCGCGGAGAATGACGTCAGCGCTGCCGTTTTCAAGGAACTGATGCGGACCTGTAAGAACCTCAGCTCCGTGCGCTGGAATGAAAGGCACCTTCGTAGCCGCAAGGAGGTGGAAGATTTCTGTGCGTCGTCGACTGAACCATCGCCATGGAATCGATATCCCTTTCTATTTTTTTTATTAATACTCATTTTATCCATCGTGTGCCATCATTTTGTGCCGATGTCCGTCCGGGAACTTTTCAAGCCAGAATAACGCGCAAGAACTAAGATATCTTCGGAGAAATCGAAACCTCATTGAAAATTATGCGACTACATGCTTTAGTGAAATTCGATTATGAATCATAATTACGCATCTTTTGAAAAAGAAATCGATCCATATCATATTCGCATGAAATCTCACCATCCTGCGATCACAATTAAGCTAATATCGCTTTTGCTGTTGCTATTTTTACAAGCAATTATTTGCTAGCAAAGTATTATCCCAGTTGATCAGTATCGATTCCAAAAATTTGCTTGTAAATTGATTAAAAAGTAGCTCTGATATATTTGATAGAATACTCTGTGATATTTCTTGATCTATTGTTGATTTTTTTTTTCTCTCTCTAAAACTGCCTTTTTCAATATTCGAAGGGGCACCTGGATCTAAAAATTTCAGGGGGGGACAGAGAAAGTCGTTTAGGGACCGTTGAAGTATTACGTAAGCAAATTTTTAGCCAATTTTTGACCCCTTCCCCCTTGTCAGCAAAGTTTCGTCATCAGCTCTGCCCCTCTGAAACCTAACGCATATTGGTGGGATCAGAGACGTACGCGGGGGGGGGGGGCTCTCTCGTGCCCCCTTCCCCGATCAAAATTTTATTTTTTTAATGCAAAAAAATAATGTTTTTTTAAATTGGAATTTCGGAAGAAAATGCCTTCATATGTTATTATAGTCAATTTCTGTTAATTTCAATGTTATTTGAAGTCTATGAACTCAAAATTTATCTTTAAGAAATTCATTGCGACCCACCCTCTGAGCCATATAATGATAAATCACATAAATTGTCCCACGGACCAAATATGGCCCTGGGGGTTACTTGATGCGGCCTGCCCTCTTCAAACCTAATTTTGTAAAAATGATCTAAGCGGCACATTCACAGATCGCTTAAGTGTCCCGTGGTACAATTCCAGAACATTTAAGCTGCCAGTTGCATATTTTCAGATCACTTAAATGACCCGAGACACAGTTCCAGAACACTTAAGCGATCCGTGACACATTTAGAGATCCCTTGAGTGACATGTGACGTAGTTTTATAGCACTTCACTGGTCCCCAGTGCGGTTCTACATCACTCAAGTTACCCGCGGCACATTCTCAGATTATTTAAATGATGCGTGGCACAGTTCCAGAGCACTTAAGCGGCCCGAACACATTTCTAGAGAACTTAAGCGGTGGAGGTAAATAATCCAAAAGTTAGCGGCGCAGTGCAATTATTAACACTCAGGGTGCTCCCATCATCTAAGGATGATCAGCGGAGTAGCTCGCTCAATCATCTCAGAGATAATTACAATTTTTTTCTTTTGAGATGAAATTCTTTAAATGACGTATAGATGGCGTACGCATATATAGATATTCTAGTTTGTTTTAAATTATTATTTCTATATTTTCCCTAACAGGTTTGTTTGTACTGTATTGGAAGAAAAGAAGATTTTTTTTTTTTACGAGGTCAGTATTACGTAAGCAACTTTTTGGCTATTTTTGACAACCTCCCCTCCCTTGTCAGCAAATCCGAACCCCCACCCCCTCGATGCTGACGTAATACTTGAATGACCCCTACTCAGCCGCACTGAGAGCAAAAAGTTTTTCCCTGCTATTCCTGTTGCCTAAGTGTTAAAGCCGCAAAAAAATTTTAAGATGTGTGTAACATCTTTTTTCTATGTAACATACATGGCTACGCACTGGCCCAGTCTGGCCTGAAGTTCCTTTTCGAATACAGTAGATTTTCGACAATCCGGCAGTGAGCTAGTCCAGTAATCCGACGCTTTAAAGGCGGATTTTCTTCGAGAATAAAAGAGGAGAACATGCCACTGCATGTGTCTGTGCATGGACCCATTTCCCCCCACACTCTTGAGCAGGGCCTCTAGGCTGGGATTTTTGGCGGGCTTCCAAGCCATACTTTTCACTTGCTCTTTTATAGGGAATTTATAGCATGAAAAAAAAATGATGGTGATTGTCCTGTACCTCCGGGCTGGAGCCCTGTCAGCCCCGCCTACATGGGGGCCATATGTATACCTGTATATTACATATTCAAATGGGCTTTTTCAATAAACTTCCGGTAATCCGGCGATTTCGGTAAAGCCAAGCACCACACTCCTGTGAAACCTGGCCCAATAGTTATTCGCAAATATTTGCTTCCAATATTTGCCTTTCCCCCCATGCAAAGGAGTAGCAGCGGCAGAGGCTGGTTAGATACAAATGATACAACCCCGTATGGCGAACCACATTCGCCGGGTCGGGGTAAGTAACTCATGCAAATGATACAAATATAATGCCACATTATAGGCGTATGTGGGCAGGGTTGGATTAACCATTAAGCAAAATAATCACGCGCTCAGGGCGTCAGTACTAAAGGAAGACAACAAAAAGATATATCAAATGATATTTTTTTTAATTACAATTTTTTTTCAACATCGATCATCCGATAGCAGATCCTAAAACTTTAAGAACACTTGATTGTATACTTCAGTGTTTCCCAAAGTGGGCAATATCGCCCCCTGGTGGGCGATGGAATGGTCCAGGGGGGCGATAAAAGCTACAGGTTTAACATAGGATCCTATGGGTTCACTTGAGTAGGGGGCGATGAGAAAGAAAAAAATTCTGAAGAAGGGGGCGATGGAACGAAAAGTTTGGCTTATTTATTATAATCGTAATAATATGAAGGCGTCTTATTTAATCGACCGCGCCATTAGTGGTCACAATGATGAAGGAGATGTAGACTATTGTTAGATGTAGATGATTATTAAAAATGGGTCTGGCGCTCTGTATAACTGTTTCACGGTCACATTTTTTTAGCTTTTGAATGTGGATGATATTGTTCATAGTATAAAGAAACTTAAAGGCTCTTCTCTAGGTCAGTCACTAGTCTGTCACTAATCTCCTGAGTCTTAATGCCTGTATTATCGACGCCATACATAAAAAACGACAACTTGATGTAATATATACTGATTTTTCAAAAGCTTTTGATCATATCGATCATGGAATTCTTATCAGCAAAATTAGTAAAATCGGTTTTAACTCTGACTTAGTGAATTGGTTCATTTCCTACTTATCCAACAGAATGTTGTATGTTTCCTATAAATCCAATTTAAGCCAAGGTTTTGTTGCTAGTTCTGGTGTCCCTCAGGGATCTGTGCTAGGCCCGTTGTTATTCATCATTTTTATCAATGATCTATCCGCACTTTTCAAAAATTGTCTACTCTTTGCTGATGATTTGAAGATTTTTAAAAGTATTGATTGTATTGATGTATGTTATATCCTTCAAAATGAGCTGTCTTTACTTCACGAATGGCGTTTACTTAATAGACTTAATCTCAATATTGATAAATGTTTTGTTCTTTCATTCACTCACAAAAAGAATCCGATCTTTTTTACGTATAACATTAATAATAGCCAATTGCTTAGAAGAACCTCTGCGACCGATTTGGGAGTTATTTATAGTACCCATTTTAACTTTGCTGATCACATTAAAAATCTTTGCTCGGTGTCATATAAAAAACTTGGTTTGCTTAAAAGAATGTCGAGAGATTTCAAGGATAGTAATACGTTAATACCCCTTTTTAATACGCTTATAAGATCTAAACTTGAATGTGCTTCAATTATCTGGAACCCATTTCACGCTTGCCATATTATGAGTCTTGAAATTATTCAAAACAATTTTCTAAGGTATTTATATTTCAAAAAATATGGTCCTTATACCAATATTCTATCTGCCACTCATCTACGAAACAGTTTCAATGTCAGTAGCTTACAAAAACGCAGAGAGTACTTGCTCGTTATTTTTTTCAAGAAACTGTTGACTAACCAAATTGATTGCATACCAATTCTTAATGAAATCTGTTTCGATATTAAGTGTCACAATACAAGATCTAATTGTTTATTTGCCATCAAATCATATAATACTAATATTGGTAATTTCTGTGCTATAAACAGATTTTCCGAATTTTATAATGCGCTTCCTCAACATCTGGATATTTTTCATTCGTCTGGTACCGACTTTAGAAGATTTTTGCTGTGATTGCGTTGTATATATCTTTGTATAGAATTTTTGTATTTTGCGTAATTCTTTGTTACTTTTTATTTGTCTTTTGTGTACTTTATCATGTCGCTTTTTCTATTCTGTGCAAATTTTTATTTTTACTGCAAGCTGTAATTGGGTTTAAACCTGTAGCTTTGTTTTATAAATAAATAAAAATAAAATAAATAAATAAATAATTTACCTTCAGCAATTTTTTAGTAAGATTCATCAAACTTACAGGAGAACAAACAATTCTGGGGAAATAATTCTAATTTATTTTTGGGAATACAAACGTGTCCGTAATAAATTGCAATCAGAGTTGTTCATTAACTACTACATCATTTTTGTTCCTCGCTATGATCGGTTTCTGCGTACTTCAATCTACATCGGCGGCTTTTCTCCTGCAAAGAATCACAAAAAAAAAAAACCACATTATTCAAGAAAAAGATGCAGATTATCATGTACAGAAGCATGTTTGGGGAAGCGGGGGCAAGTTGCAGCCTTGCTGAGTTGGAAAAATATTGAATTTGAAAAAAAATACATAATTTATTGACTGAGGCTTTCACATGGCTGGCCTACAATGACTTGCAAGCAGTTTCTGGGATATTAGGCCATAGTCTAAGGCAGGGGTCGGCAACCTGCGGCTCTTTGGATGTGAAGCTGCGGCTCTTTAGTTCCATACGCAAATATTATTTATTTTATCAAAAAAAACAAAAAAAAACATTTAAGAATCGTTCTGAATCGATTAACGAGGATTAGGCACCGATTCTATCTCTCAGCCACTTGTACTCGCTTTTCATCGCACCCCTCCCCCATGACACGCGTCGCCACTGTCGTCAGCCCATCAGAAGCTCTCCATCGTCGGATGTTTCTATGTAGGTTTTAATTCGCTTTCGACGCAAGACAATTTGGCGTACATAATAAGTATTATATTTTTAAAATACATATTATACATATTTTTTTCCAAATAAGATACCTAACTACTTTTTTGAAATCAATAAGAATTGTCAAAAAAGAAGCAAAGTACTACTGTTGGATATTACCGCGAAAGTGTTTTTATTAAAATATATATATTTAATAAATTACCTATTTTATTATTTGTCTATTTATAGCATTTATTATTTAAAAATTAGCGTTAAAATAATAATTATAAGTGTTAGTACCTATAAATTGTTATTTAATAAATCTATTTTCGAACTCTGAGGATCAAAGTAGGTAGGTATTTGCAGTTTTAGATTGTTTATATGTTTGGCAATTTTCATTTATTTCGGCATAGCTGGGCATAACGCCTTCACTCGTAAACTAAGTATCTAATATTTGCCAAAATTAAAAAAAAAAACTAAAATGTGCAGACTGCGCCGTGATAAACACGTTCTGACAAGTCCGTTCGTGCCAGTCGGCGATCACCGCACACGGGAGGCGACCACAGATGCGACGAAACTATGTACTTATAGTCAATCAGTACGTGAGAGAGTGGGAGAAACAGTGTTTCGTGTCTAAATTATTTATTTTAATAATTAAATTATTAGAGAATTATTTATTTTATTTAGGTAAGTATTTTTAATTGGGAAATATCGTTGTAAAATGTTTTTTGATAAATTACATTTCATTATGCCCAGCTTCTCGTATGTGGCTCTTTAAAAACTTTGAAATTTTGTAAATTGTAATTTTTGACTCTTCCGACTCAAAAGGTTGCTGACCCCTGGTCTAAGGCATTTTCTTCTTCCTGACATTTCACCCACATCTGTGGCAGGAGGTTGATTGGACGGATGTCTCTGTGACAAGCCTGACTCAAAATTTTTCGATGGTGACTGGCCCTTAAAGCGGGCCATTAGCCAACAAACAGGCTGGGGCCCCTTGGGGACCCCCGGTGAAGGGACAGACAAGTGAGTTATGTATGTATTTCATGTGAGTGAATGTACCTGGGTGGAAATTTTATGGCAAAATGCTCTCTTTTTTTTTGAAAAGTTAAATTCTTCTGTATAAATATAAGAGTGGTCACACTGGTCGGTGGCAAAATTCAAATTTCGCAAATTTTTTTAGCAAAGAATTATCTTTTCAGCAATGCGACAGGTAAGATGGCAGCACAACCTCACGTGTTAGTTATTAAAAGTGAAGTGAGATAGCGAAAAGGAGCTGTGAAGAAAGCATCATTCGAGATGGAGGTACAATGCGATTGGTTAAAACCAGGCTGCGCTGGGATTGGTCGATGGTGAAGAGAGAAGTGGGGGGAGAGAGGGGAAAAAGTTGTTAGTGTATGTTGGGGGGGGGGGGGGGAGAAGGGTGGCAGAGGAAAGAGTGCAGAAGAGAAGAACACAAAAATTATAACAAAAACAATGCAAGTGTAAAAATTTTGCAAATATAACAGAAATTGCCGACATTACCATACAGATTGAGAGGCATGGGGGGAGGGGTGCAGGGTCCTCTGCAATGTCACTCCTGTCAAATATACGGTCATAGCAGCTTCAGGTGTAGGAGAGCCCCTGTGTGGGCATTCTGTAGTGGCCCTCATGAGACAAGGAGCTGTTTAGACAAAGGTAATCAGAAAGAAATCAAGTGCTGTCACTGTGGGGGCCCTCACACATCTACTTATTCTGGATGTCCATCCAGGCCCACAGCGAACTTGAATAGAAGAAGAATATTTATCCAAAAATTCCCCCTGAACTGGTGGAAAATCTCATGACACAAAAAATTGCGCAGACTACACAGACTGTCTGTGAAAATTTTGATGAAAATGCAATACTGAATGCCGGATCAATTACAATTAGCCCCTCTTCACAATCTAAGAGGTGGAACATTATTGACAATGGAAAAATTGTGGATGTGAATCAGGTTAAACTTAATATTGACAAACAAAAGAAACTTCATAGTGTAATTAGGCCTGGCACTCACCCCCTTGCATTGAAAAAAACATTAGTGCAATCTGTGTCGGAGGCTAAGCTCACTCTCACTGAGATACATGCCAGGATTTCGTACAAGGAAGTCCTACGCCAGTTACTGTTTTTCACTCACAGGCATGATGTTTCCTCAGTTTCTGATGTGGTTGCTGAAACATCTAATCCCTTTTTGACGCCCACACGAACTCCCTCTCCAGCAAATGAAGAGGAATATGTCGACAATAGAGGAGAAAATCCTGATACATTATCTGACTCGAATGTTGTATGCTACAATGCCAATCAGGGGGCTGTCCCTGAATCTAACACATCACAAAAAACCCAAATTATGAACTCTGCTGAATATAAGCAGCTTAGTGTTTTCTTCACGAATTTTCTTCAGACTGCTGAATTCACTGCTTAAAAAATTAATTTAACATTGCAAGCTCTGATTGAAATACTTCTTCTCCCCAACAATTAGTAACACACGAGATACACTACCACGCCCTCTCATAGTTATGGCGTGGAATGCCAATGGCATTAAAAACAAAATTCACGAATTAAAAGAGGAGCTATACACCCCACAGTGGTGGTCGGCTGAAGTTGGTTTTCTGTGGTTCCCAACTTCAAGGCGCAAATGCGAGCCGATCTCCCCGTTAAAAAGTCTCGCCACAGAGAGCAACAGTCCTACAACGATAAATAATCCAATCATAACACTTCACTCATAGTTAGTAAAACTGGGGGCAGATGACAGCACTACACATAACAAGCATTACACAAAAACTTTACGTCAGGTTACACGTACACGCACATTCCCGCATGTACCGATTCGTTGGGGGGTTCCGGGGGGGGGTGCATGTGTGGTGTAGCAGTAGTAAGTAGGGGCTCGGGGATCCGGGATGTTCTTAAGTCAGCCACCTCGTTGGGCAATTTGCCTGTTGTGGCGTTGTATTTGTATTTGTATATAATTTTAATTAGTGAAACATGGCTACTGCCTAGTCAATCCATAAAAATTAATGGATACACAGGGGTCCGAAGAGATCGCACCTTAAACCGAGGCGGAGGGGTTGCTATTTTCGTGAGGAATACTTTTTCCTTTCATGAAATCTCTCTCCCCTCGTCTACCCAAATGGAAGTGATTGCGATAAACCTGTACGCTAACAGATCAACTATGACATTTTGTGCGGTTTATAAGCCTCCCAGAAACAACTTGGACATTCCTCTACTGGACAATATCTTTAGCACTCAGTTGCCTACGTTCATGGGGGGTGATTGGAACTGCAAGAATGGCATCTTTTTCAGTATAGGATCTAATCGAGGGGGAAGAGCCCTTCGAAGGTACTGTCTTAATAATTTTCTCACTATACATTCCTCGAAAACCCCCACTCATGTCCCTTCACAAACAAGATATAGACCTGATGTTATTGGTTTTGGCTTGTCTAAGAATTTCCTCTTTGACATCAACACTTACACAAAAAAGATACTCAGTTCCCCACACAATCCAGTCTTCTTCATAATAAATTTCCTTTGCCCTCGTAAAAGACGTGGTGAGGAAGACTGACTGGAATAAATTTCAGGAACTATTACAAGTTCAACCAGCTATTACACTGGACAACACACAGAAAATTGATACTGCTGTATCCAACTTTACTGATACAATTACTGCTACCCTGAGGGACTCGTCCACTGAAGCTCTCCGTCCGGAGCACCAATTTGGTCTCCCGAGGGAAATATTACAAAAAATTCGTCATAAAAATCGTGTTCGAGGATTGTGGCAACGATTTCGGCGGAGAACCGATAAAATAGCACTTAACAGGGAAATTCGACTTGAAAGTCAGTACCATGTGAATAGTAGATTCACAGAATTCATAGGAAATGCATCTTCCGAAAACAATAACATTTGGAAGGCCTGGAATTTGTGTAAACCCAAGGGCACTTACAATGTAAATAAACTTGTGGGGCCTGAGGGAATTGTTGTTTCTGCTGAGGACATTGCGGAAACTTTCGCGGTTGCCTTCGAGAAACAATTTTCTCCGAATTCTGCCTCTTAATACTCAATATGGACTCAGAAGGAAGGTTGCTGCGTATATCCACCATCATTTTTGCACTCCCACTCACAACACCTTCAACTTACTGATGTTATTGAAGTTTCTGAGATCATCTCCAAACAAAACACAAAAAAAGCTTGTGGAGCTGATGGTATCAGTAATCTGACATTAAAAAATCTTCCTAGTAACATGCTTTTCACGCTGACGAATATTTTCAATGCAGCCATAACAAAGCATTACTTCCCCAAGCAGTGGCATACAAAAAACGGGCTATGACCCTATGGTACCTACTTCGTTCAGGCCAATAAGTCTACTTTCAAATACCAGGAAAATCTTCGAAAGGATTATAGCATCCCGGCTGGAGAATTTTTTGACTACTAACAGCATTATTCGGCCTGAACAGCATGGCTTTAGACATGAACATTCATGTATTACGCAACTTGTTCGTGTCACCGATTTCATAACTACTGCTTTCAATAACTATGAATTTGTAGCGGCTGCATTCCTCGATATCAGCAAAGCTTTTGATCGTTGTGATCACCCGACTCTACTCAATAAAATGATAGACTATGGTTTTCCCCCACACTTCATACTCTTCTTCTATCATTACCTTACGGGGAGATCTTTTCAGGTAAGAGTTGGGGGATAAGACATCTTCAACGAAAAGAATAACAGCTTCAGTCCCTCAGGGCAGTGTACTTGGGCCACAGCTTTTTCTGACCTACATCAACTCCTTCCCGGCCTCTCAGGTTGGTATTCTGCCCCTTTTCGCAGATGATGCTGCGGTGTTGTGTAATGCCAGAAAAGCTTCACAGGCTGTCAACAATCTGCAGGAAACAACGGATGAGATTCTAGACTGGTGCGAGGAAAATGACCTTGTGCTTAATCAGGAGAAATACCAATTTGCCTGGTTCGCAAGTCGAACAAAAATTCAATCTTACAGGTGGCTTTTCATTGGTGAGCACCCTTTAAGACCTGTCAAGAAGGTAAAATATCTTGGGTGTGTCTTCAATAAAACGATGACATTCACTCCTCACATCCGATTTGCCTGTAATAAGGCCAACAACATTCTGGGAGCCGTCAACAAAATAACCTTCCCGCAAGCTAAGCTTTCACTTAAGAACAAGGTTCTACTTTTCAAATCGATTTTACGACCTAAATTGCTGTATGCCTCCCCTGCTTGGGCTCATGCCTCCAAAGTAAATATCAGAATCCTACAACGCTCGCAAAATAAAATCCTTAGACGTTTTACTAATGCTCCCTGGTTTGTCAGGAACATAAATATTCACAGAGACCTCCACTTGGAGAAAATTTTTCGCTACATCAAAAAACTAAATAAAAAACAATTCGAGACTATGGGGAACTCTGAGTTCGCACATATCAGAGACTTAGTGAATTACAGTGTGGCACCTGTTCCGAGGACCTCGGCAAGAAGAAAAGTCTTTCGTAGGCCGAAACAGATCTTCCACCTCAGGTGGGAAAATATGAGGTAGTTGGGCTTTTGTACATATATTCTTAATCGCATTTTACTCGTATTTAATCGCATTTTACTCGTATTTAATGGCATTTTACTAGTATTTAATCGAATTTTACTCGTATTTAATCGCATTTATATGGGGGAAAAAAAATTAAAAAAAAAAAAACCCCTTCCTCCCTGGACGAAAAAAACTCGCTTTGAGCTGGTAGGATAATAATCTGTTTTGAGGTTGTGGACTGCTTGGAACTAGCTAATTTTTTACATATACATGCCAATTACTGTTTTCAGCTAACCTCATTAGTGGACTCTGTTCGATCTGTTGGTGTGTGGTGGCATTTTTACGGACTTCCTTACCTGGCAAAAATTTTTATGGCCAAGACCAAGACTCACGGCTTTGTGCAATTCTTTTGTTACACATACACACACTCACACTCCTAGCAGACATATTTCTTCCTCCTTCATAGGCCTATCTGAGCCAGTCTGGATGTCCCACTATCAGCCCTCAGGAGCTGGGAATGGGGGTAAACCTCTGATGCTGGTCTGGTAGGGTGAAATTCGTGCCCCCTCTGGTTCAGCGCTCGGGGTACCAAACCCGTCTACTCTCCTCTAGTTGTGGTCCTGGGAGCAAGTAGGCTATACACAGGGCAGCAAATTTGAGAGGTGACTGGGTCCAGAAAACTAAAATGAAATGGGGTAATGGGGGGACGGACCATGAATCTACCTCTGCTTAGAGCAGGGCCAAAACTGGAACAGGCAGGTCTGGTACCCCAGAGCTGCAAAATATTGTCCTTTAGGGTAGATTCATGTCTACAGACACGGCAAATATTCTTTAGCATAAAACAAATAAACGTATTTATATCTATCATATACGGCTGTGCAGTTACAGACACGTTTATGCTAAAGAACGTTTACAGTGTCTGACACAACCTAGTGTCTGTAAATGTGAATCCACACTAAACCTTTTTCAATATTATAATGGGGGTGTCAAAATGTGTGTTTGCCCCGACTACTACTTCACCAAACACCAACTCTGGCCATATCGCTATATTGCAATTTACTGCCATTAGTGAGATGGGTTGGAAGTGAAGGCGCTGTCTATCGGTGGTCGCCTCGAGTTACAGTTGTTTGCCCCGACTGACCAAGAATCTGGTTACAGCTTTGGTCTAGAGAGCGAGGGATTTAGTATGAATGTATATAAGTGACCAAATTAGTAGAGGGAGAGAAACATAATCACGGGGGGGGGGGGTGTTGCTGAGTAGGCTATACTACTTCCAGTGTGGCTCAAGATGGCAGTAGCTATAGCCCAGAGTAGCAAATTTGAGGAGTGAGTGGTAAGGGAATTATTCTAAAATGGACGAAGGGTGATATTTAAATCTGCCTCTGAATGTATATGACTACCTAAACTGGTGTGGAAGCCGGAAGTTGTGGTAAATCAGGAAGGGGTGATTTAGTGAGCTGGGGGGGGGGGTGGTGAAGATACAGTATGATAACGTGGGGATGGCTTAACAAGAGAGGCAATCGGAAATAATTTTGGGGAAATTGTTTTGCAAAAATTTCAGATAAAAACTTACACCATCTAAACAGAAAGGCCCACAACCATCCCCTCCATGAATGAGCTACTACTATTTGTTGATCCTGGGCTAAAGGTCCAGTGATCTTGCTCTTCAAATCCTCCAACTTGATTTCGAGATCCCGAATTTGTTCATGAAGACTTGTTTGTTATGATCCACCTCGACAAACTGTGCTGTTCCGTCATTCTGAATATTGGTTTGGCTTTGTGGTTGAGGAAAGTCAATGATGCGCTCCCTTATTATGCGATGAGACTCCTCTACATTAGGACCTGTTCGTGTGAGAATAGAAAATGTAATGAATGTTTAGAAAAAAAATTCAGGTAAATGTCGTAAAAATAGCAGGTAAAAACGCATTTTATCCTCATTTATTATGGTTTTCCCAACTTTCCTCTTTTTTCAAATCAAATATGTGTAAATACAGTCAAACCTCATTAATGAGTCACTCTTGGGAGAGTAAAAATATGACTTGGTAAGCGGAGTGACTCGTTAAACGGAGTAAGCCATAGCTGTGCCAATTCCTGTCTGAGGACAATTGGGACTTCAAAAAGTGACCCGGTAAGCGGAGTGACATGTTAACCGGGTGATGCACTAACGAGGTTTGACTGTATTGTGCTTCAAAACTTTTTTTTGGCCTCGGGAGAGACAGGCCAACAACTTTGTTATGGAGTTTTTGAGGACAAGGTGTCCGTACAAAAAGTAAATTTTTATATTTTAATAACTATACAACCCTTTGCAACATGAATGATGCATTTGAGTTCTACATGCTATTTAGATACTTTTTCAATTAAAAGTGTTCTTCTAGGATCAATTGTGGTTTGCCAGTAAAAGCTGTGCGAGGTGTTAGCTATGCATCCCTGTCCCAGAGCTGCTCTATGCATCTGGGGCTGATACAAATTAATACCACTCAATTATTCAACCCTTACGTCCTCAAGTCGGAGTAAAAGATTATTTATTTACAGTTATAACAAATAATGTATATATAGGATATATAGGATATTTTCAAATTACCTACTTATAAATCAGTACATATGTTTTATGCTACTACTCCTTGAGTGAGAGAGGAATGGAGAAAGCAATAGGTCAAGATTTACCCCAGGCTTTCGTCATCTTCCGCTCCTTCCACTTTTCCCCAAAAACTGGACAACCACCTTTCACCAAGACCCAGTTCGTTCTGCCTCTTCCAACCACCTTCTCTCCTCCTTTTTCCTCCTGTTCCCTCTCATTGGTTTCGTCTCCGAAACGTCAAACCCCCCCCCCCCCTCCCCTTTGGGTCCCAGTCTAGAATTCCCTACTCCCTGATGTCTACATACCAATGATAGAATCCGTCTGGCACTCCTTCTCAAGATATCACTGCCCAAAGGGCAGGGTCAATTCTGAGAATCTGCACAACGCGTTGGAAGTAACACCTGTGCATATAGGTGCCTCACCTATTTCCATACACGGATTTGCTCATTTCTGAATAAAGGTCCAACCCAATTCCCAGACTGTCTTGGCGTCATAAATATAAATATATTCTAAAAGGCTTCATTAAAATTAAGTGATTAGTGTGAATAAATATTAATAATTCCACAAATTAATGTAACAAGTTAGCGAGTAGCTTGTTACAATCCTGTATATGTGCACACCCTCATTTTTAATCATTTATTTTAAATGGTTTTAATTCTTTTTTTTAAACAAAAAAAATGGCATATAAAGAGGCTTTGGAACCCGAGGCTGCTCAAATTTTGTAGGATCGATCCCGAGCACCTACAGGTCTAAAATATTTCTAATGCCCTTGGGCATACACCAATTTGTTAGAAATTCCCCAGCTTATGAGATGCATGTAAAATACTGAAAATTATGGATATATGTATATTTAAAAAAACTAGCTATCCGGGCAATTTCTACTCACCCACTAATGTTAGTGTGAGCTGCATGGCAATCGGTGATTGGGAATTGTTGAACACCTGCAGAATTATCGTTTCGTCATCCAACTTCCTGTATGCGACGTCATTGATCTGCAAATGAAAATGGAAAAATTCAAATAAGTTGTTATGGTATTCTTATTTATATAGTCAAATTCGCAATAGTTATATATTCCACATACACATTTACCTAAGCTCAAATAAAATTCTAACAATTCGATCATAAATCTGAGATTGAGCAACCAATACATATACCGGGGCCGGAACTAGAGGGAGGGAGAGCAGGAGGGGAAACTGTCCCAGACGGAAATTTTTTGGTGCAAACAAAGAATACCATCATATCCTTGTTGGCACGCTGGGCTTGTGTTATATGAGACTTTTTGGATATATTCACATCAGATGAATACAGGTGTCGAGGGGACGTGATATCTTATAAAATGAAGAAAAAATTTTGAAAAAAAGTGTTTTTTCATAACCCCCCGATTCTATTAAAGTTAATGGGGAAAGTCATTAGAGACTTACATATTCGTAATCCGGACAACGTATATGAATCCGCTTTTGATGGGTAGCAAAACTTGGTAGAATGCCTTTCCGGAACAAAATGTCTAACTCTCCCGTCATTGCCGCTTTGATGTCAACCTTGACGGTCATCGGTTGATGAGGCATTTCTAACTTGAAATATCGACGTCCTTTTGATGACACTACGAACTCGAAGGGCACACCATCATAAACTTCCTTGGGCCGAAGATTTACTGAAATGAATAAAAAGAAATATAATGTAAATTTCATTAAAAAAACAAATAAATTTTATCAGTATATATATATATATATATACATAGGATAAAAATGAAGAGGAAATGAAAAAAATATCTTGAATGACACAAAAGTGCTGGTACTGCTCACTTGTTCAATCAAAAATATATATCCAAAAAGAATTATATTAAGAAAAAGGAAAAAAATTGAATTTCATGAGGGAAATAGAACCTATGCAGTGGGTCTTCATCAGGGAGATCCCCATGCATGGTTCCAAAAAGTAGGCATTTCTGAAGGGTGGCTATGCCTAAATGCATTAAAAATAACAATCCTTGTTCCCCGACGCCTGCCTTCTCAAAAACATGTTTGACGAAAAAAACAATGAAAAATGTAAAACAATAGTTGAAAAATATATACAGAGCTTCAGATTATAAGCTCAAAGAAGCATGAGGAAATGTATACAAAGTTACAGGAATACAATAATTACAGTGAATATTTCACAAGGATTATGAAAAATGATTCACCGGACATACCTCAAGAATGGGGAGATTGTTTTTTTTTGGAAATGTCGTTGAAGAAAGCGGTTGGAATACTGTTGTCATAATCCTTGTAAAATGTTCACTGCAACAGTATTCCAACCGCTTTCTTCAACGACATTTCCAAAAAAAAATAACAATCTCCCCATTAAGGAAACAGTTATTTTCCGGATATTTTGCTGAGGTGAACTCGGAAAGAAAAGTCACCACGTCTCTGTCGGACTCGAACCCAGGCCCGCTTGCATACCGGGCAAGCATGCTACCATCTACACCACTGGAGACATGACCCTGTCTTCCTTATTTCACGCACTGTGGCGTGAGGCGCTGAAGTAGAGGCATTAGTAGCTTCTCTTAACTTCAAGAAATGGCCCCGGGGTGGGACGGTTTAGAGTGAGATAGACAGCTTTTTCTCAGCCCGAGATATCAAGGAAACAGTTATTTTCCGAATATTTTGCTAAGTGGTGTAGTTTGTTTTCCAGTAGTGTAGATGGTAGCATGCTTGCCCGGTATGCAAGCGGGCACGGGTTCGAGTCCCGGCGGAGACGCGATGACTTTTCTTTCCGAGTTCACCTCAGCAAAATATCCGGAAAATAACTGTTTCCTTGATATCTCGGGCTGAGAAAAAGACATCTATCTCAATCTCCCCATTCTTGAGATATGCCCGGTGATTCTTTGACTATTTTTTCGTTTATTTTTTGACTTTTTCATAATCCTTGTAAAATATTCACTGTAATTATTACATTCTTGTAACTTTGTACACATTTTTCTCATGCTTCTTTGAGCTTATATACCGAAGTTCTGTATATATATTTCAAATATTGTATTTTACATTTTCCATTGTCTTTTCGTCCAACATGTTTTTGAGACGGCAGGAGTCGGGGAACAAGGGTTAGCATTTTTAATGCATTTAGGCATAGCCACCCTTCAGAAATGCCTACTTTTTTCCGAACCATGCATGGGGGTTCCCCTTGATGAAGACCCACTGCATAGGTTCTATTTCACTCATGAAATTCAATTTTTTCCTTTTTCTTAATATAATTCTTTTTGTGTATATATATATTATAAAGTTATTCTGTAAATTATATCTTATTAATCTTACTCTACTAATACGTTTTTATTAACTATAAAAAGATATCTTAAAACTTTTGCGTTTTGAGTTTTTTCGGGAAGTTCCTTATATTTTTGATGCAATTGCATTACGGCCCTCTTTCAAACTTTGCCAGAGAAAACTTAGGGAACATATTTTGAAGGTGTTTTAAAGCTGCTGATTTAGTTACTACTGATAAATGAAGAACTGTTTAATGTGACTCGTGCAAGGCAGTTTTGACGCCCCTTTGCCGTATAAGTAGCACCAGTAAATTAACGCAGGAAACTTGTTGCTGTGTTCCCAGCCTGATGAAATGCCTCAAAAATCACGGGTTTCCTCTACGAACCATTTAGTTTGCTCATAGTTTGAAAGTTTGCATAAAAACTTTTTTTTGCAAGTTTTGTAATCATTTTTGTTTTTCATCCCTGATTTGGCGCTCCATGCATCGCGTAGGATATACATCCTAGAGCCTTTTTGATCAGTGCTTATAGTGTAATGCCTTAGGCTGGCATTACACTATAAAAGTTTTGGAAAAGTTTTTATATAAAACTTGAAAAATGCAACTAATCAGCGTATCTGCCACACTCGAGTGAATGCAACCGATAGGCTTATTGGATGGTTTTTCAAGTTGTGTAAAAGATTCTTTATCAAACTCTTATAATGTAATCGGACTTTAGTTCGATCCATCGTTGAAGTAAAAGAAAAGCTATATTACAACTTGAAAATGTATAAGAAAGAAAAGGTATCCCCATAACAGTGGGTCACCAAAATTATGGTACGTCTGAGTAATATCGTCCATGCTGCGATTCAGTGGTTGCCTTCATGAAATCCTAACAAGCAGTTGATGGGAGAAAATATCTTTAAATGTTTTTAAAATATTGGTAGGGGGGGGGGGGGACAAAGGTAATAACACAGCCATTATCTACAGATACTGATTAACATCGTTTATGCCCGATGAGGGCTCTAGGATATAGCCATTTTTTCGCATTTCTGGGGGACTCCCTCCCTTCGCTACGGCTGTGATTGTGCAACTTTTCTGGGAACAATCAACAGTTATCATTTGACATTGTGAATCTCAATAGAGAACTAACCCAGTAGTTTTCTGCTGCCAGTTAATCTCACAGTAATGGGCTTTGGTATGTCTACTTTCAGTTCACGGAAACTTGGCCTCCGACATTTTGCCCCTAATTTTTTTTGACTCCTGACAGTAGGGTCCTAAATAGAAAGGAGCAGGTGGTTCTGGTGCCCCGGACCAGAGGGATTGCAAATTTCACCCTTTAACCTCTTCAACATTACGGGGGAGATGAAACTACGCTCTCGTCCCGGCTGATGAAGAATAGTCGTTGAAAAACTATTTTTGATCCTAATTCCGCTCATGTGCACTGGCAACAACCAACACCTAGAACAGCTATAGTTGGTATTGCAATTGTAAAATTCATGCCATAATAATACCTGTAGTGCGCTTGCTCAAAGAATGGATCAAAAATCATGGAGGAATGAATGAGTTTCTAACCTCCCTGATCAAAAAATGGTTTTTCAGTGAATGTGGAATGAGAACGCGAGGTTACCATCCAAAGAAGTGGATTGCCTTTAATTAGCTACTTTTGCTCAGTTCGTTGCGCACTGGCTCTCTATTACATACCAGTTATGCATTTGTTTATTGAGGTTTTTTTTTTAACGATTGAGATCACATGCTCACACACACACTGGTTTTGGTCTCTTACATACTTGCACGTGCTCTAGATCAGTGATTCTCAACCTTTTTTAGCCCATGTCCCCCACCTCGTGTTACCCAGTGTCTCACCCCCCCCCCCCCCATGTCGGAGTGCGAGATGTTTCCCACTTATTGAATTGAATTTAGTCAAAACTAAATTTATAATGAACAAAACTTTTATAAATTTGATCGACCTTCGTAACCCTGGGCAGACATGTACCCAGAGGGGGAAGAACAAGAAAGGATCATTTTCCCCAAGAGCCGCATTATATGGAAAAAATAGGTCTTGTAATATACGAGACAAATCCACAGAGAGCGTATATATATAACAATAAATCTGCCTTCTGACACTACTAATTTTCTTGGCCACTCATTCGCTAAATTTGCCGCCCTGGGCTGTAACCCGCCAAGCCCCCCTGTAAATACGCCACCGTTCACCCACTCTTCCATGGCCAAATAATAATTTCCTCTTGTATAATAAAAGTATGCATTTGAAATCTCTGATTAACGGTTACCCCTCATTCATGGACAAAAAAAAAATTGTCAGAGGGGTGAAAATATGTGTTTAGTTTGCGTGTAGGTCTCTCAGAAACTTCACAAATTCGAGTTTTTTTTAGACCTGAAGCATTTTCCTTTCATTCCATGATATATTATCCACTATAACTCAAAAACAGTTTGAAATGGGACAGGATTGGTAGGGTTTTTCGTGTGTTTCACTTAGGCTCATCAATGAGCCTTCTTTCGTTTGACAGAACCCGTTCACCCTGCATACACATTAGATCATCGGTTCCATCATTGACGCTAGCTGGGGTGGCTCAAGCTCACATGCCGAACGGGTTCAAAGCCTAATGTGCTGCCCTCAACGACAACCCTTGCAGGGAGGCTGACAGGGTTTTTTTTAGTGAAAAATCACACACAACACTACATGTGCACTCAGACTGTTAGGTACACACACAGTTACACCCCGGCACAACTTTGCCCAGTGATCCAGTGATAAACTTGATTTTTTTCGAACAAAATGTCTGTGTTTATACGTCCCACTTTTAAGAAACTGCCTCGCATGTAGGTCCAGGATTCTTTTGTTGTTCTTATCACGCCCGATAACTTGAGTCACATTACAACTCTTATTGATGCGCCAAATTCCCTGGACGGATCATGCTGATCCCTTGGGAATACGTGAAGACTACGTTATTAAAAATAATTAATTAATTAATTAAACTATGGCCCCCCCCCACTACCTGCAACAGACCCCCCCCCCCAGGCCAGGATCTTTGGTAGGCCTCTCTAGTGTGAATTTATAGCGAAAATAAAAATGACCAGATTCGTTCCAGGCTGGAGTCCGGTCAGCCCTGCCCTTGGGGGATGGGGGAAACTATGATCATTATTCATACTTGTCCCGTAAACAGGGGCATCGGAAGTATTTCGAATCTGTGGGAGCTCGCCTCAAGCTTTATGTAGAAAATTTAGATTCCTGAACCTTTTCGGGAGTTCGTAAGACAGTTTTTTCGATGCCAATCCCATTGTGCCATTCACTGAATGTGTTGATTTTGACGAAGACATCAACAACGCTCATTTTAGTAGAGTAATATTAAAGTTTTTGTTTTTAACGTGATCGTCACGTATTCCCAAGAGATCTTTGCTATCTGTCCAAGAAATTTGTTAGTAATTAAAATTTCATAATTTCTGTGCAGAAATTTCCTTTTCCCGCGATTTCAATTTTGTGTGTGCGTAGTATTCAAAACCCAGATTTTCTCTGCCTACCAATTGTAGAACTCTTTTTCCGCTTTGTCAAAAGCATGATATGCGGTAAAATATAATGGCTCCCCACACCATTCAGCAGGACCTTTAAGATGGGATCTTTGTTTCGGCCCCCGGAACCCTCTCAATATAGTGAATTTATAGTGTGAGCAAACAAAAAATGATGAGAATCGTTTTCAAGGCTGGAGTCCTGTCCACGGGTAGAATTATGAAAAAAGAAGATTCCTTTCGTCGTGCGGTATTGTACCAGTGAACGCAGGAAGAATTTTTTTTCCCATAACCTTTCTATTTGCCCCACCAGTGGAAGATTAAAAAAAATGGCTACTGGTGGGCCAAAGCCCCGTTTTCTGTTTTTCTGATGCAGCTTCTATTTCAACCCGTCTACTATGATGGGAGTCAAAGATGAAACTTCAGCAATAGGTTTTGTCCTGCCATTTTAGAAACAGAATTTTCATGACCTTGTTTGAGAACACAAAGACAGATCCATTGAAAAGATAGCTCTCCATGGACAACTTTTCTGGAATAGGTCTTTTTCTATCGTACTTTATTTTAATAACTATACAACCCTCTTTGCAATATGAATGATATATCTGAGTACTAAACGTTATTTGAAAATTTTTTCCATATAACTTTTCAACTTTTAACCAAATAAACTTTTCCAATTCCCTTGTTTGCTATGCAACTTGTATATTTTATTATTGTGTGTGTCACGCTTGATGAATTGGCCAGCATTTCCACCGTGTTAGGTCACCACGTAGAGCCATTGTGTGATGGTTAGACTACCCAATGGAACCAAACATTGCGTCATCCAGTAGTAAAACTCGTTAAGCGCCAATCAGTTTTTTATTTTACAAAAAGTGAAAAAAAAAAAACTTTTGTAGAGTGCGTTTTTCGGGCTGCCATTTTGAAATTTAAAATTTTAACAGCATAACATTAATATTTAACAAGTGTCAGCTCAAAAAACACTCTACAAATGTTTCTTTTTCACTTTCTATAAAAAAAACTGGTTGGCGTTTGACAAGTTTTGCAACTGGACGACTCTCTCTCTCATATATATTTTACATGATAAATCTATCTATCAAGATAAAGTAATGCCAAATAAAAGCTAATCACTGAGTTTCAAAGAGTTTGATTGTTGTTTGATTTCAAAGTCGATTTCCCGAGTGTGTGTGTTTTTTTCTCGGGGAAATTTCAGAGCTATTCCAGGGAAGCATGCTTGAGAGTGTTTCTTGCGCGCCCCCCCCCCCCTCTCTCATCTATCTATCTATCTATCTATCTTCTTCTATATATATAAAATTGATTTTCTGTGTGTCTGTGTGTCTGTGTGTGTGTATGTTCTCTATACAAACCTACAATTTTAGATCGATCGTCGCCAAATTTTGCATATATACCAAATGGGACCCGACTTGAACGATAGGCTACTTTAAAATTTCGTCAGAGTAGGGCAAATGCCCCAAATGGGCAAAAAACTGTCGGGCAACAATGGTTTTTGGACCTCAACAATCACTTTACGAACGTTTACTTTGGTTACCGTGGTTCCCTAGCAATGCGTTTCAGACGTGTATATGCCTTTACAACGGTTTGTCACTTCTTTAATCCTGTTAGTATATGTATAATAGTTTATGCCTTTATAATGGTTTGCCACATTTTCAATATACTCTCAGTAATGAGACTTTTTGAATAGACGTCATAATCATCATCAGCATCGCTTTGAGAGTCAGGAAAAGGGTGATCCTCATAGAAATCAGTGCTAAAATTGTCGATTTTACTGTAGAAATGCTGCAATTTAGTGGGGTTTTCTGTCACATCAATAATTTTTAAAATTGTATTGAATTCTCGGTTTTTGAAATATTCAGTTCGCTTAGAGATATAGGAAGCCCAGGAGATTAAATATGAAGTAATTAGCCAAACCTATACTTTTGAGTTGGATATTCGAACAATATCATTGATTTCATTTATATCTTCTCAAGTATGAAAATTAATGTCTCCATATTGTCTCTTTTGATATTTATTTGCATAAATTCATGTGGGTTAGGATATTTTAAAATTAGTTATGAGCCCGTGAAAAGTGCATCGAAAAAATTCCACAGCTTTAACTAAGGATTTTTGGAAGCTGGAACAGACAGATGGATAACTTGAAGTTCAGGGGGTGGAGGTTTATCGAAATACCTAGCGCCCCTTAAAAAAAAGAAAATATATATTCATTGCTACGTTTCTGTGTAAATCTAGATTTGTTTATTTCATGAATCGCGCAGGTCGCCATATTGGTTAACTTGGACACGGTTTGTATGTCCCTCAAGAAAAAGAGAGGGAGATATCACGTGATCCAAAAAAGCCTCATTGAAGAAAACCCGGGCAACGCCGGGTATTATAGCTAGTCTCATATAAAAGAGAACCAGGAGCAAGGAACTTTGCTACTCGTTGATTTGATTTTTGAATAATTAAAATTAATTAAATTAATAAATTTTTATCAAAATTTTTTTGTACACAAAAAAGTTTATATGTAAAGGTGAATCCCTGAACCCTCCGTCAGCCTCCCTCTTGTGAGATTTCTACAGGTTGTTCGAAAGGATTCTAATATATAGTCATACTTTTTCCTCTTTATATTTCCTCTTAAATGCTTCGCATCTGTGCTTTCTTCACAGGTCTCTCAGACCCCCTTAATCACATGCCGTGGTTTGAATTCTACTTGGTTTTCATCCATCAGCCCCCTCCCTTAGAATATTCCAGGGACATTAAAGAATCTGGTCTAGATTATAGTGGTCGAAATGCATTGATTCTACTACCATCCTTTTCAAAAGTATTTTCTGCAAATAATTAAAGTTAAATTTGCAAAATTTGTCAAGGGCGCCCTAATGAGTTGGCTGGATGTGTGCCTGTTCAGTTCTTTCAATAGTTTTTTTTAAAATATTTTGGGGAGCCGTGGATAAACGTTACCATAGCAAGAGACCAAAAGTTTTAAAATCACTGCTTTAAAGCTATTCGAATAAGTAATGAATATAAAATGCAATGCACCCATCTCCTCCTGCGTATGCGCTCGAGTCTTTCAGGCTATCTCTATATACACGGAACGACTTTCAACTTTCAGTCCCTTTAATCTTTTCTTCATGTCGGTGTCTGTGGTACTGCCCAACAGCATTCGCCAATACGCCGGGCCGTCATAAGAGCATCATGGGCCCCCGGGCCAAGTGATTTTTCTGAGACCCTACCTGGCAAATTCTTGAAAATTTTAACAGGTTCTCATTTTTGTGAGGCACCTCTTCTCTTCAGGCTCCCGGGCCGTGCCGGGTGGGCCCATGCGTTAAGACGGCATTGCCAATACGCGTGAGTAACGCATCAAAATTCAATTTTACTCCTCTGAATTTCGTTGAGGAGTGAAAATATTCCTTCAAATTGTAAGTAAGGTTTTTTATAGTTTTTTTTTATCGCGATAAAAAAATACGCCTTAAAATTTTGAAGAGGAGTGAAAATCAATATTCAAAATTATATTTTCCGATAACACTGCTATTCATTATGGGAAATACGGGTGCCAACGGCGTTCATAAGAACCTAATTTTCAACATGCGAGCAGGGCCGGATTAAGACGCTTGAAGGCCCTAAGCACTTGAGTAATTTTGGTGTCCCCCTTCCCCACCCTGCCATTGACTACACAGTTCAACGATTTTTTTTGCATTTGAAAACTAAAAATTTGTACTTTCAGGTTTAGCTTTTTTTGGGAGAATTGACAATATTGGATATTGCCGATTCCCCTCTAGGGTGACCATACGCATCGTATTTCCCTTCCATGGTCCCCACAAGGGTGAGCTGACAGGGCTCCGTCCCGACACGATTTTCATTTTTTTTTCACGCTATAAATTCATCATAAACGGGGCCCGTGAAAATCTGACCTTGGAAGCAAGCAAAAAATCTCAACCTAAGGGCCATGTTTTCCCATCTATCTATCCACATTATTATTCAGAAGTACCTTATATTATTTAGTTAATTGCCATGATTGGGTACCTTTTCCTTCTGATACATTTTCGAGTTAATTTGCAATTTAGACTTGGTAGCATGCTTCTACGTTGAATCAAACTACGCAGTTCATCCATATATGTGTTATACTCGTAGATCTGCACATTTTAAGTTCATGTCCTCATTCTGTAGAACTTGGCTCACGCTGTGTCTTTTTGACGCATGGGACCATCCAGGCGCGCCTCGGGGACCTTAAGTGCAAAGAGGGCCTCGTGACAATTAGATCTGGTTGCAATTTTCGTGAGTAAGTATTCAAATTGGAAGGCAGGTATTTTTAGCTAGATTGGAGCTTCGGAAAAGTCTTTTTGCCCAGGGGTCCTAACGAGGCTAGTGTGATTTCTCGGACAACGAGAAGTCACTCTATAAGAGGGGTCCAATCGCAAGGGTTACGCTGAGAAAAGGAGAGTTTGGGGGTTTTCTTTCGGCTGTCGGAGACGCGATTGCCCAACCTAGTTATTGGCCTTATCAAGAGCACACAGAATCGACCTATCGAGGGACACAAAGAATTGAATCTTTCCAGAAAAATTTTTTGTTGATAACTTCGAAAAAGCATTATAAATTAACAGATATTCATTTGGTAACATGTAAAGGTATTTTCTTTTAATATTTTAATTCTTACAAAAATATTTTTTACTTTTAATCCTCATTTGGGAGATACGGGGCCTCTACCTGCGTAGGCCTCTGGAGTCTACGACCCTGCTAAGAATGCGCTTGGCTAAAGGCCGTCTTAACAGCATCATGGGCCCTAGGGCAAAGTGATATTCTGGAGGCTCATATATTTCTGACGGGGACGTTAAGGAAAAAAAGAGTTAAAAAATTGAAGTTAAATTCAACCATTTTTCGACTGAAGTTACATTTTGACCCGATGTTCACAATTTTACGAACACACTAGGGCCAGGGCCGTACACAGGATCGATTTTTGGAGGGGGAGAGGGCCACAAGTAATCTCTTTCAAAGAATTAGTGTTTCTAATCTTCAAAAAGCATAGTATTGAATTAATAAAGGTTAAGGTAGCATAAAAGGGTAATTTCATTCAATAATTCTTTTTTGCGAAAATATTTAATAACATCTTAATTTGTGATGAGGTAAAACGGTTCCTCATGTTCCCCCGTACGCCTGCAAAAAGTGCCTTTTTTTCAAGTGGCCCACCAGTGAAAATTCATTATAATATGGCGTGGAACGGAGTACAGTAAAAGTGCAAAGATAAGTAAAAACGCTTGTTGAATTATGGATAAATAATAATTGTGAAGTTGCTACTTACTGGTCTTGACGTTGGGCATTTTTGACTTGCAGAAGTAGAAGAGAATTTGCCAATGGGATCGAAACGAAGGTCACTATATGTTCAATAAGAGTCTCTGATGTGAAAATATCTATAAGATAAAGATAGACGGAAGATAAAGAATTCGTCTGCAAAGATTTTACTTTTTGAGAATTTTCTAATTCTTTTCCAAATAAAAACAAATTTACTTACCGGTTACCAAATTTTCCGTGGCCGGTATCGAAAATGAATTTTTGGAAATGAACGACTGTGACCGAAATTTTATGAGCTTAAGTTTATATAAAACTAGCAAAAATACCGGGCGTTGCCTAGGTTCTATCCCTTGGTGACAAAGAAGACCGACAAACCATTGTAAAGAGATAAATGTATGAAATGCATTGTTTGGGAACAGCTTAAAAAAAATCGGGGGAAAAAGCGTTTTCCTCTAATTTAGACTGTTTTCACCCAACTTTTCCCCGATTTTGAATTCAAATATCGCAGTGATATTAGGGACATCCCTGTAGTTATCTTCCTTCGTGAAAACCAACATCCTCTATATCAGGCCCGATATAGATTCGCGGGCCAGATATGGGGTATTTTTGCCGCTCGCGTGACCATATGACCCGTTTTTTGCGGTATATTTCTGTAATTTGGGCCGTCCCAACTGTTCTTTGGAAAATGTGTCCCGTTTTCTCCTTATTTTCAACAATGATAATTTGAATTTTTGAAATCAAGAACAAAGATTATTTTCATGACTTAATTATGTTATGATAATCATGACTAATAATAATTATAGTCAAATATATTCACATCATATATCAGTATACGTACATGAACATGTAAATTTTTTTGAATTACATTTTTATCTGCAATACCCATCATTTTGTATGATTGGCGATTTTTCGACAATTTTAGCGATAGTTGGTAGCTTTACTGGCCTTTGATAATTTTTCGTCTGTAAATGTCAGCTTGACTTGCTTTTGACAATTTTTGGTTGTAACCAACACCCTTGAACCCCCAGACACTTGAAGGTTGTGGAGCTGCCGGGCTAGAGAACTGATTCTTACCCAGGGCCGCAACTATATATACACTCTTTCAGCCGGGCAAGCATGAATCATGCCACCCTCGGGTGATTTTGAATAATTTAAAAAAATAATTTAGCATCCCTATCTGGTTCTGCGCACGCGGCACTAGATCCACCTGCATTCTTCTCTTGGCTAGGTGGGAGAGAGGTCTGTGAAAACCCTAGGCCAGAGGATTTGATATCTAATTTTTAGCGTAGCCGGTCAATTTGTCGCACTCAACTCGTCGCGGAACAAATTCGTCGCAGCTCCAATTCGTGCCGGTACAAGTTTGCCGCCGTGTGGATGATGGGTTGCATTTCAGCATCTAGTTGAATGATTTGAAATCGGAACAATCCAGTCTTATTTCGATGAATTTTGTGTTGCGAGCCAGAATAAACATATTAACGGTCGAAAAACCATTATTTTTTTTCTCCAGTATTTTACTTCATATATTTAGGAGAAATTTAAAATAAAAGTTGTTTTGGTAACTGCTGTGCCTCTGGTCTAAAAATACGTTTGAAAAATTGTATTTTTTCTAACGAAAAATTCCACAAAAACAAAGTTTACATAATTTTTTTGCATGTAAATTTCAAATGTAAGTGTATGAATTATTTTTATTCGTATTCTGTATGTTTTTGTGAACATTTTAGTGAAAATTTCACTTGAATATATTGAAAATTGAAAAAGTTGTGATTTATTTTCTCAAACAATGCCGCTTAAAAATGGAGCCTCGGAAAAGTCATCTGCATCAGTTTTTGATAAATTTCAACATTTTTTTTTCTCAAAAAGTTTTAGAGATATGCAAATAATATTTCACACGGTTAATAAGGATGGTAAATGCAACAAATAAAAAAAAAATCATTGAAATCTGAGACTATGGCTGTCATTTTGGCATTTTGCCGGGTGATTTGAAATGGAATGACCCACCAATTACTTTGCTTTTAAAGTGGTATGTGTACGAAAATTTGACAAAAAAGTTTCGAATTGAGTTTGAAATCTGAAATTGTGTCTGTATTCGAGTTTTTGCCTGGAATGGAGAAATATTTCTATAATATTTTAATATGAACAGCTGAAAGGCATTATATATGCTAATGTTTTGCATATATAACGTTTTTCAGAATTTTTAAGTCAGAATTTTTAAAACACCGCTTGTTCAAATGTCTTTAAACATTGTATTTCTCTCAGCACTGAGGTATTACATGTTTTGGCATAATATTTTTAAAATTAAAATGCCGAGAAGAAATTTTGTGGCACAAGATATGGGTAAATTTTGGTTATTTTTGTAAAAGGTTCCATGTTGTTGAAGTTAATATTCGAAAACAAATAACAACTAAAATTGTAAAAGCTCTCGTTCAATTGTATAAATATATCCAAAGAATTTGAGGGGAAAAAATCGAGTTCCTGAAGTGAATAGTAAATTTTTAAATGATTTTTAAAAACGGAGATGTTTCTCATAGGAAAGCATGGGAAGCCACGGTTTGTTTGGGCTTACTTGGTCCCTTTAATAGAGCTATCACTGGCTTCATCTGGCAACCCAGCTTCCCCGTGCTTTCTCAACGGAGGCGCTGGTCGCGTCACCTCCTGTTATTCTTTCCTCCATGGAACCAAACAAACCGACTGTGGTCTGCTCATTAAGAGGTTCTTTGTTTTTGACTTTTCCTTATGCTCTAACAAAATAACCGAACTTTCAGATCGAATTTCCAGTTCAGTTTATGAGCTTTGTTTATAAGCATAGGCGTAAACTTATTGAAAATGTTGGGGGGGGCTCACGCTCTAATGGAACCTCGTTTATACGACGCGTCGTATAAATGCGAAAGCAGTACTGCAAAACTAACTTTTTCCGAAAATTACCCCCCTCCCACCTTTTTTTTACAGACGTTTCCGAAAAAAAAAATTTGTGAAAATCTGTCGTTTTGATTCAAAATCTTATGCTTGAGAAGAAATATACTTATAATACTATCATAACATTACTGTTGCTCAAGCAATTCTTCAATTCAATAAGTCTCAAGCAATTTTCCGGTATTCATTTCAAGATTTAACCGAAAAAAAAAGTGTTATTTAAACGTTATGTAAAACGTCCTTTACTTGACAGAGAACACCGTTACAAAATTATCGATTGTGGGGGCGACAAAAATCCCAGTTACAGCCCTGTTACAGCCCCTATCAGCATACCGTAGCCCGTTCAATAATTATTTCAGTACCTGTCAAAAGCCATTGAACACAGGGCCACAACTAGGGAGGAGCAGGCGGGTCTCGTGCCCCGGGCGCTAGACCGGATGGGGTGCAAATTTCATTCTAAAACACCTCCTTCAACATTACAAGGGGGGGGCGTCAAAATGCGCGCTTGCCCCGGGTAACCAAGCATCTAGTTGCAGCCCTGATTGAACCAGTCAATCATCTTAAATTTTATTACTTTTTCAGTAAAAAATATGCATGAGAAACTACAGTCGGTCCCGCTTAGTTTTTCCGCTTACAACGTTTCTTCATGATGGGTTTTTGAAAACCGTAAAACACTGTATTTCAGTGACACGTTTTCACCAATTGAAAAATTATGTGATTCGATTGATAGAAAAGGTGTTTTCCAAAGACTTGGGAGTTCGAATCGAAGTGAAAACGTCGATTAATTGAAGTGTATACAGGCAGGGCCCTGGGTAAAGCAGGAATTAGGAGGCTCTTGCGACAAGAGTCAAAGATGTTAATTGGTCAGTGAATGTGTGTTGTTTGAATTTCGGGGGCTCAAAGTTATAAAGGCTTCATTTGCCCATGAAGAAATTAGGCCCTGTATACAGGGATAATGTATAGAAATGTATAGCAACTGAAGCAAAACCTCGTACAAATAAGTAAGGTCAGAAACGTAATAGGGAGATATATACAAAGGGTTCCATTACATTTTCCTAAATACAGTAAAATCTCCACAAATGATCACCTGTACTCAAACACAAATATGCATCAGTGGTCGCCTCTATTCGGCGTAAAATTTCTATGGTGGAGCCCCGTACGCTCTCCTCTTATATTCATTTATCGAATTTACTGATTTATTTTCTTCGAGTGGGTGCGGAGCCCCCGGGAAGTGTACACGGAGCACCGGTTGAGAACTGCTGCTTCAGTGAAAAGTTTCCCAAACTTTTTGTGTTCCATAGCTCTTCTTTAAAAAAAATTTCTTTCTCATTTCTCCCAACTCAAGCCCACCCATAGGATCCTATACTAAACCCATAGCTTCTATCAACCCTTTGGACAATTGCATCGACCCCTTCCCCCAGGGGTCGATATTTCACACTTTGGAAAGCACCGCTTCAGTGGCCATTCTTGGTTATTATACAACTTAATTTAATGAAAGGTCACGGGAAATTGACCTTTTTATTTTTGATTTATTCTTTTTTTTTTTTTTTGCACTATTTATAAATTTGTTATGATTAGTCCTGTTTGTTGCATTTATATAAATTAACCTCTTTTTAGCATTAATGTGTGTGTATAAATGTATGTAATTGAAGCATTTTCAGAATAAGTGCAAATTTTCAAGTTGTGCGGAAGATTAATTAAATTTTTGTAATTTTTAAAATTAATATTGCTCATAAATACAATAAAAGTTCGTTATAACAACAGCTCACAACCACAAGAAAAGTTTTCGCTGTAATGTAGTTCTCATTATAAACGAATTTTCACGTTTCGCTCTGTAAGGACATAAAATTATTGAAAATTGCTGCTTTATCTGCATTGGGACGTCTTTGAGATCATTTCGTTCTAATATTAACGATTGAACGGAACTCTAGTCATGTGAAATTGATTTTTGATCTCAAATCAGTTGATTCTCTAAGAGTATAAGACGTTTTCCATAGAATTTCGTATCATCAAAGCGGTTTAGATGACCAACTGAACAATTAAAAGTCTGAACTTATTACATACATGCTCACTTCCATGGATTTATGGATCAGGCAACATCGTCTATCGAATCGGAAATTCAACATTTTGAAATAGTTTGGTTGCTCAACTCCAAGGACCTTCTAGCTACATGTACCATACCCGAAGCCCGGGTGCTTTATTTGCTTGTCATTTCTTTTTTTTCAAGTAAAAAGAAGTAAAATCTCAGGAGAAAAATCCACCCATTTTTGACATTATTCATGTTTTGTTACTTGTGTGCACGTGTAGTTTGCTTCTTTTTCAAGCAACTTTTTCTTTCTATTAGTGAGCAGCTACAGTACTAATAACTAGAAATTCCTAAATAAAATACATGTAGAAATCATTTGCATGAGAATGTTTTTGCAAATGAATATGCACCGAGATAAATAGAAAAGATGCATTTAAAAACGCATTTCCGTTTTTTGCTTGGTTATTTGTTCTTTAGCACATATTTTCTCAGTTTTAGTTCATATTTAGCCATTTTTTTTAAGTGGAAAATTCGGGCTCTAATTACAGGCGAATCCCGTTTTAACGAATACCGTTACAGCGAAAATATCGTTTTAACGAATAGTTTTCTAATCCCTCTAATAAGTATACATAGGAACAATGCAAACAATCTGAAATTTCTTTATAACGAAGTGTTTTCTCCGGTTTCTTGGACTTCGTTATAACAGGATATTCGACTGTATAACAATCATTTAATGTATTGTTACCAAAGTGAATGTGACAAGGGCGTAGCCAGAAATTTCGTTCGGCAGGGGGGACCAAAGTGACAGAACAATAGATTTGGTCATCTTTTTCCCTTTTTTCGGTCATTTTCTCACATTTCGGACGAGGGGACCAGACCCCCAAGTCTTCCTCTTCGCTACGCCCTTGGAATGGGACTACCCCTGAGCATGAGCGTACCCCAAGAAAACCAATCTATTGGGGGGGGGGGGGGGGACGACGACACGGAATTTCTTCCAGAGAATTTTTGAGTTGGTGCCAATTTTTCAAAAGCATTTAATTAACAAAAAATTATTTGATTGTTGGGGGCGTAGCCTTTGCCCTTGAGCCCCATTCTAGTTTGATCACGGTCCAAGTAAAAATATACTTTCATTCTCTCTCTCTCATTGAAACGAGCACAACTCCGGTCTATCGCCATAGGCAATTTATTCAGATGTAGTCATGCCGTAAATCTGCGTATATCCTCCCAGGATCCCCCAGATCTCATGAATCCCGAAATCCCCTGGGCGGGGTCATGAAAATGACTATATACAAAAAATATATTCAGAACAGTATATGCATCTTTATTTATTCCAGGGTTGGACAAACCCCAAGTGCCAGGTCACCATGGTGACTGGAAAATCTGTATTCGCGCCTAAAATTTTGTATATGTGATTGCTAAATCAGAATCTAGTGATGGCTCAAAATTTTCCGATTTCATAATTGTCTTCCAACATGGAAAGGAGCAGAGCCACAACTAGAGAAAGCAGGTAGGTCTGGTGCTCCGGACGCTGGACCAGAATGTGAGTCGAATTCACCCTTTAACTGCTTCTTCTACATGCAAGGGACGCCAAAATTCCGAATTGCCCCAGATGACAAAGTATCTAGTTGCGGCCCTGGGAAGGGGTCATCAATTCCCAGAAAGGTTGAAAAAAGATTATTTAAGATACTTCTCTCGTGAAAAAACCATGCTTGGCTCTTACAAAATTTGGCTGGTGCCTAGATTTTTTAATGATTTTTGTCGAGCCCTGTATTTATTTATATTTTATGATACAGTGTATATTTCCCCCAAAATCAAATTACATGTCACTTATTTAAGATTTATTTTACTCTCATATATTGAGTCATATATCAGGTTTTAAATTAGAAAAATAATAATTTTTTTAGTTGCATAAATTTCTTATTAAAAACTCGATTCAAATATTGTCACTTTTACAAGTACGCAAGCCAAATGGAGTTTAAATTTTTCTTAAATAAATTTTAAATATGATTGAAAAAAATAAGACATATAGTAAGTTTTATTAATTTATTGATGTGTCTAACAGAAAAAAAAGTATTTTATACTACGATTTATTGATTATAAGTATTAGAGGGCTGCAAAATCTAGATTGTTTTTGAAGATTCTGAATAAATTATCATTAAAGAAAATGTTTAAAATGCATGAATTTATCAAAAATGTGTAGCTATATTTAATATTGCTTACTTTTTCTGTCAGGAAACTGTGCGGAATCACGAGGAACTTTTCCGTTTTCTTGTAATACAACATGTTTTACTAACAGAAGGTTATACTGTACGTGCACAACCGAATGTGGTCCACACAAACCATAAAATACTGTGGAACTGTCCATCTCAACATTTGTGGTGGGGGGGGGGGGTTCAGTGGAAAAACAAGGAGTTTACTTCAAGTGGCTCCAAACACAGCTATTCTTATTTTGCAGAATCACAAACCTCGTCTAGATCTTTCTTCACCACTGTAATTTCTTTATATTCCAATTAGGATCATCTATGGCTGGGACCTGACTACGGCGCGGTTGGACGCGGTTGAGGTTGGGGGGGAAGGCATCATCTATAGTTTTATTCTGTCAACGCACAGATACAACTGCAACCGCTGAGCGCGGTGTTTTCAACCGAGAAAATCCACATTTTTTGGGACGGTTGGGGTAACCGGAAAGCTGCCATCATGTATTGCAAAGGCTTGCGCTCCCTGATGACGGTTCGGCTGGACCTGCGGTTGCTCTCTTCCATTGTCTATTAAGTGGTTTGACAAGGAGGGTGACGGGATTTCGGATGCACTGGACAAAGGAATTGCTCTCCTCAGGTTGCCATAAAAATGAGGGGAAAAGACAAATTCGAAGAACTGTATGGTGAAGTTCTATTCGACAGAAGCTAATTCTTTGTTTGGCGCTTTTGCACTGATAACAATAAAAAAAACCAATGGAGAAAAAAAAAATTTCTAACTAGTGAAATTTTTTTGCTCTACATGAGCACACATTAAAACTCGGTTATAATGACATTCATAAACTAACGTGATTACGCTAAAACCGAGATGTATATTTTAGAACACTTGAATGAAATGCATTGGATCCCGATTATAACGTGTTAGCAAAAAACCAATTAGTTACCTCATCCAAAAGAGTACAAATTACCACGGGGCCCAACCATTTATAATAAATTCATAAAAAATTAGAAGTAAAAATAATCAGACATCTGAAGGAATATATTTTTATATTTGCAAATTCTCCATATCAAACTTTTGAAACATTTATTAAAAGCCTAAGTATGAACCGGGGATGAAATATGTCCCTAAGAGCTGCATCGTGTGTGTTTTGCTTTCATTATTCTGTCTTTTTGGTATTAATTTTTGTATCGTATATGAATGTGGCTGTCTATCTGTTGTTTTTGCAATGAAAAAAAAACCATCTAGTCCAGCGGTTCTCAACCGGTGCTCCGTGTGAAGTCCCAAGGGCTCCGCGGCCCTCGAGGAAATTAAAAAAAGAACCAGTAAATTTGAAAAAAATAATTATTAATATTTTTGAATAAAAATAAATCAGTAACTTTGATGAATAAATAAAAAATAGGCCTACGGGGCTCCACCATAGAAATTATATACTGGAAATTGCTCCGTGGGTCAAAAAAGATTGAGAACCGCTGATCTAGGCAAAACGTTGTATGCGGGTAATATCGAAGAGTGCACTAAGACAATTTTCACACCTACCGTTCTTTTCAAGCAGTTTTTGATTTACAAAGCCGCAACTAGGGAGATTAGTGTGAAGCATGTAAATAATTTCGTATAAGGGGGTGGTTGATGATGTAAGTGACCTTCAAACCCCCCTCGCCCCTTTGTCATCAAATGTCCGCAAATCCTAAACCCCGCCCCCGCCCCCCCCTCGATGCTGACGTAATACTTGAATCACACCAAATGAACATTTTTGGGAACTAAAAGGTCTAATGAGTATCAGAATGTTTTTTTAAAAAAATTTGATTTTTTACAGTTTTTAAAACATGAAATTCAGAAATTTCATTCCGATTTCCTATCTGAATTTTTTTTTCCTGACCATCAAAAGAAATATATATTTTTTTTAAACAGGAGAAAATCATTTTTTCCTTGACTTTCTTTTGGTCATATGGGGTTTCCCAAAATCACAATTATTGTGCTTAATTTCCATTAATTAGAAATTTAATTAATTGGAAATTTACTTTAATTACAAAGAAAAACGTGCTAAATTCATGACCAATAATTTTCTTCAAGCCAAAACTTCAAAAATATGTTACTTAAATAGTTTTTTAATATATTTAATGTTATTTAAATTAATTATGATGATTCCAGTCATCATATATAAAAAAATTTGTGCGATTTGGTCACGAATCGTAAAAGCATCAAAAATGGGTCAACTTGTAGGCTGTCTTTCTTCAACTCTGAATTAATTTCAAATGGCAAATATTGTTACAGAAAATTAAATTTCATTACATGAATATTTTTATTAGTATATACAGTAAAACCCCCTCCTTTTTGTGAACACGGACAGGACAAAAAAATTAAATACATGTAAAATGGGTGACCGTTGAAAAGAGGTTTGAAATTCATACGTTTTTATATTATACATCTGTAAATTATTATTTGTCCGTAAAAGAGGGAGTATCCGTTAAGACGGGGTTTTACTGCAATGCAGCTTATGAGCACGAATTTGCATGCTAACTGGAGCCAACTTCAGCTTGGCGAAAATAATTTAGCCAATCCCGAGATGTCACGTGACATAAAAAAATAAAAAAACCCGGTTGCTAACAGCAGTGTGTTTTTCATGCAAAATTTCACGGTTGCTGATAAGATCAACCGCGCCAGCCGAACCGTAGTGTGCCGGCAGCCTATGTCGGCGTCCTTCACGGATGGCCATCCATTAAGCACAAAAGCTTTTAAAGCCTTGACCGGCGGCGTCAAGAAGAATGTAGTTTTCAGGATCAGAAGGGGGGGGTCCCCATATGGACGGATGCCTCCAGGTGACATATTCCCCACATAAGCGACACGCTATACACTCCCCGTCCTTCTAATTAGGAAATGGTGATTGTATTCAGTAAACCTGCATTGAAGCAGCCGAAACTGAACCCTATTGAAATGCTCTTTGTCAGCTGCAGAAGGTGCGGCCCCTTTATCATGAAAAAAAAAAAAAAATACATGGAATAAAAAGTCCGCCAAAGATCCCAGGCTAGAAGCCCTTCTCCAGTATGTGGGAGTCCATGGCCGTGCTTATAGCTCGCTGAGTGCCCCCCCCCCCCCGGGAATCACGCCACTAGATGCCACGGACGGGCTAGGAGTGAAGATCATTTTATTGTCTGGAAAGGGGAGGGGGAAAGCATTGAAATGCCTCCTTGAGATCGACTGTGATGCCGCAAGATATTTAAAATTTCTATACTACAAAATTTATTGCGGGGGGGGGGGGGCTCAAATGGCCTCAGCCTCTAGGTTCTGGCACCTATTCTTTATAGAGTGTAATTTATTTCGGTTTCAATATCATTGCTTCCCAATTTTCAACCTCCCCCCCCCCCCCCCCCCACCATGCATCTTTTGGCTTATTTTCATGTCGGCGCCATGGCCGTCCTCCGGTCGCAGTGAACAAAAGAAGAGACACTCAGTTTTTGCCACAGGCAAAGAAGAAAGAGCCCCCTCAACACCTCAAAGAATCTTCCTCTCAGCCGTGCCTTCTGGCAGTAAGGATTGGAACCGATGGAGGGTGCAATTGGGGATTGAACGGCAGGGAAGAAATGAGATAAACGTATTGTCATGGAACAGGAAAGCCAAAGACCATCCAGATTTTTTAAAAGAACTAAAATTTTGTGCAGATTGTTTCCATTAACTAATTCATAATTAGGACAACTTTTGGTTAAAAAAAAATTTTTCATTATTGCAAAATGAATAAGCCATATTCATACGAATTTTTGGGGGGGCTGAGCCGCGTCTTCAAAAATGTTGGGGGGGGCTCAGGCCCATGGGCCCTATAGAAGTTTACGCCTATGTTTATAAGGAACTGAGCGGAATAAACAATGTAGTTTTTTTACTTTGAACTTCATCATCACGACATGAGTCACTTTTAAATTTGAGACTAGATGGCAGCACATTACTATAAAATGGAGTGTAGAAAAATTCACATTTTACGATCTTACCTGTCGTCTGCTTGTGTGGAGGTTCTCTGTTTTAGATGTCTCCTTGGGTTTCGAAAAAATTACTGAACTGGAAGTTTGATCTTTCAGGTCAGTTTATAAGCTTTGTTTATAAGGAGCAAAGTTGAATGGAGAATTCAGTTTTTTTATACCTGAGCTTCGTCATCACCACATAAGGTACTTCTGATTTTGAAAGTAGGTAGCAGCACCAACAATATTTTTAAAAATGAATGTCTTAAAGTATTCTAGAGTATTAAATTTTAATTTTAATTCCCTTAAAATTGTTAGTGCCATTGTGAATTTGCGGCAATTGCTACAAGCCAAAAAAAAAACCTGCTATTGGCGGACGGCGTAACATTTCGAGTCACCCGGTATATACGGGACTCATTACTTCCTAAATACAATATCTATAGGATATTCGCCTAGTCGGGAAGACTGGATGCATTTATCGCATCCACGTCCTGCAACAGGGGTCGCTAGGCTGGGATCTTTGTTGGGGCCTTAGGGGGCCAGATTTTTCCTTGGTCCCTCGATAAAGAGTTTATAGTATGAAAAAAACAAAAATTATATAAGAAACTAGACTGAAGCCTTTCAGCTCTCTCAGAGGCCGTGCGACCTGTGCAGCCACATGGGGCACCTCTCAAAAAAAGGGTGCCAAATCCGAGTTGGAAGGTAAAAAAAAAATTGTTGAGCTGAGAAACGTCATCGGGGGCATCAAAAATAGATCCCGGACGGGCAGAGATTCCTTTCTCTTTTCTGCCCCTACTCATTTGTACATCAAGGCCACCTTTAGACCATCGTAGACCCGGGGCCACAACTAGAGGTTTGGTCAGCTGTGTCAAGCAAGCATTTTGGCACCATCTTGTAATGTTGAAGCATAGTTGGAAACAATTGGCTGTGTGACCTGCTCGGCTGATGCGGCGTCCCACCACCAGGTGCGGATCCAGGTCGATGTGTCGGGAGAAGAGAATTTTCGTGGACCCCACTCGTGGCCTGCAGGCGATGTGCGTCTTTGCAACTGCCCATTTTCCCCCCATATCTTTCTATTGATATATCATTTCATGTGCAACAAGTGGGGAAGTGTGTGTGTGTGTGGGGAAGGGGGAGTTGTATGAGGGGTCCTGCTGCTGGTTGGCTTGTGGCTTGGTGTGGGAGGTTTGCTGGTCTTGTCTCTGAGATGGGCCAGCTTATATCTTCTAGTGGGACCAGAGCGGGGGTCACGGTTGGTCTGGTGGTGGGAGAAGCGAATTGTGTGCAAGTTCGTTGGATCGTTCCGTATTTTACGGGACAGGAAAATTTTCCAATATTATTCGGTTCTTACCTATCGCCCCCACCCTTGGATCCGCATCTTCAGCTGCTGCGAATGGAGCAGAGGTGAATATCTTCAGCAGCGAAATGAGTAAAGGCAGAAATATTCAGCTCCGAAATGAGTAAAGGCAGAAATATTCAGCTCCGAAATGAGTGGAGGCAGAAATATTCAGCTCCGAAATGAGTGGAGGCAGAAATATTCAGGAGGTACAACTATCTTCAGCTGCGAATAAAGCCTAGGCAGAGATCTTCAGTGGCGAACAGAGCCTAGGTATTTTCAGCTGCTAATGAAGCCGAGACAGATATCTTTAGCTGCGAATAAAGAAGTGGCAGACATCTTTAGCTTCGAATGTAGTGAAGGCAGACGGATCCAGGGCGATGTGTCGGAGAAGCGACTTGCTGTGTAGGTGCATTAGATCATCCGTATTTCACGGGACAGACAAATTTCTCCCGTATTATTCTGCTCTTGAGAGGGGCGATCGCCCCCCCCCCCCCCCCGTCTGGATCCGCACTTGAGCCCTGCTCAAAGAAGTGTGCGAAATTCGAGTTGAAAAAGTGAGAAGCTTTGTCGACAAAAAAACAACAACAACAACGTAGGCAGGCGACACCAAGAATAGATTCCGCACAAGTACACATATCTTCTCGATTCACCCCTGTTGTTAACGCATATTGGTGCATCAGCCCCCCCCCCCTCCACCCTCCAGAGCCACCCTCTGAACCTCTGTGTAAGGTTTTTTTACAGGATATTCATTACTCTATAATGAATTCATAACAAACCATGGATTAAATATCCTACGGCATGGTTCCTAGACAGGGATCTCTGGTACGCCTCCAGATCAAACTTTCATGCCCCTCCCCCCGTAGTAAGTATATTATAAGTAGTAGTATAAAAAAATATAATTATCGTCCCGTGTCTGCTCCCCTCTAATTGCGGCCATAGGGAGCAGCGAGTCTTGTGACCCGGGCGTCGGATCAGAGGGGGTGAGCACCAAAATGCGTCCTTGCCCCGGCTGACTAAACATCTAGTTGCAGTCGTTGCAGTCCTGCCTATACTCTTGTGGGAAGGGCCGCAACTAGTGGGGTTGGGCAAGTGGGTCCAGTGCACCTGGCACCGAGGCTATGAGGGGGGGGGGTCCACCCAGGGACGTAGCGTGCCGCGAGACAGACTTTCTTGGGGCCTCTTGAAACGACTTGGGGCCTCTTACTATCATGCAAAATAATTATATATTTTTTGTAAGCCTCCCCCGCCCATTCGCTCGAGGCAGGACTCTGGTTACCCCAGCTCTTTTACGGGCCAGGGTCCATCCGGGGGGGGGGACTAAGAAAAATAGGATTTGGTGAACTTTTTTTCGGAGCATTTTTCATACAAAGTACTAGGTGAGCATTTCCAGCCAGAAGGGAGGGGTTGGGAGCTTAGATATATCACTTTGTTCGGGTGCCAGGGTCGTCTTAAGAACACCATGGGCCCCCCGAGCCAAGTGATTTTTCTGAGGCCCTATCAGGCAAATTTACATGTATGTTCCTCGAAAATGTCAACTATATCTCATTTTTTGTGAGGCCGCTTTTTCTCTAGAGGCCCCAAGGGCCGTGCCCAGGTGGGTTCATGCGTTAAGACGGCACTGCTGACAGAGTTCCAGCCCTGGGATCCGGGACAATAACCATCATTTTTTTTGACGGAATAAATTCATTACAGAAGTCTGGCTTGGGGCCCGCTAAAGATCTCAGCCTAGGGGCCTCGCTCCAGGATGTGGGGTGTGGGATGTGGAACCCTCAAAAATAAAGAAAAAGAATTTGACACGGTTAGAACTACATTTGAAAATGTAGATTAATTTAAAATTACTACAGCATATTCCGCTTAACACACGGTCCCATTTAAAATTTTTTTTCGCTTAGTACGACTTATTTTCGTGATCCTAACTTTTACTAAAACTTATTTAAATTTCCCGTTTTAAACGTTTTCCCACCAACAACGTTTTTTATGAGTTTTTGGAAACGCTATAAGTGGGATTCACTGCATATGAGCTCTTCAATGTTATTACTTTTTTAAAACCTTCTTGTGCCCCAAACAAAATCCAATATTTCAATCTCAATATTTGAATATTCAAATTCGAAATTCAAAAAGACGCTCTGGAATAGGGGTTGTGTCGAATATTAACAACACTAGCTGCAATCAGCCTAAACCTCAGATATAACTTATTTAACAGTATGCAATGAACTACCGGGGCTGTAAGCAACGTAGCCTACATCCTAAATGTTCGGAAATTTGTGCTCTTAAATGTTTTCATGCATAAACTCTCTATTCTTGAACAGGGTCGTTTCTGGACATTTTTCAAGTGTAAGCGAATGAAGTTTTGGTGATAAAAAAGTCACCCCTTTCAGTTGGCGCCTTTTGCGACCGCGTAGTTCACCAGGATTCACGATCCGGCTCCGTTCATGAAACAAAATATCTCTAATGTTGGTACTGAACCAGGTGAATAATTAGATTGAGAAAAAAAAAATCAGAGAGAAACGTTTTACCTTTTTTTTTCAGAAAGCTCAGTAGTAAAAATTGTTAACATTTAGAATTTACACACTGTACATCCGTCTTCCGGAATATATGAGAGAATGATTCAGATGGTAATGTTTGCGACTGAAAAATTCCCAAGCCTCCCTAGGGAAACATGACAGTTCAGAGGTTTCCAGGAAGGCATGCAATTAACACTCTAGAGCAGCGGTTCTCAAACTTTTTGACTCGCGGAGACCTTTTCAGGATATAATTTCTGTGGAGGAGCACTGTTTGACTCTAGGAGCCCTTTTCACATATAATTTTTATGGCGGACCCCTGTAGACCTCTTTGTTTTATTCATTTACCAAATTTACTGATTTCTTTTCTTTTCCTCGAGTCACCGCGGAGCCCCTGGGAAGTGCACACGGAGCACCGGTTGAGAACCGCTGCTCTAGAGGACAGTCGAAGTTGCCTCGCTTCGGGGGCAGTCATCATATCATCTAGAGATATCCATGCTACAGTCTACTATGGAACATCAACAGTGGAAGCATCGCCGAATGAAACTACACACATTCACCTCGTGCGCACTATTGGTACCGCCAGACCAGATGGTAACTGCAACGAGTTCGCAGATTTTTGTATGTGCAACAACTTTCTAATTGTGTTTTTTAGTAAAGGGTGTCCATGTGAAATCAATTTTTTTATTTATTTTGTGACGCACTGTATTTTCATTCTCAAAACTGAAACAGAGTAGTTTCTGGACACGTTTTTAGCATTTTCCAAATTGGAACCATACCTCTACGGCAAATAGTTGATGAGATGAAGGGCGAATTAACAGAGGCCACCGTATATACGTAGTAAATCCATGATCTATCTAAAATATGAAAAAGTTCGAAAACGTGCATTTTGGCAATTCAAAAAAAAGAAGGTAAAATTGACATGCATGGCGTCTGTATCTTGCATAATTTTAAAAATTAATCTTTTAACAAATTTTTCATAATAATTTTTAATTAAGAAAAGTATAGGGAGAGATCAAGCGCTGAATTTGGGGATGGAAAAAAACCAATAAAATTTGACATTGCAATTTCAAAGCCAGAATCAAAACACTGAAAGGCAAATTTAAGATGCGTTGAGATAAGAAGCAAATAATGTGGAAAAAATACTTTTTTTGATTGAGGGTCCATCTTCCCTCGATTAAAGTATGTAAAAGTATATATGATGGCTCATATCTCCACTAAGTATAGACACAAATATGGTAAGCATGGCCCCCCACATCCTGGAGCGGGGCCGAGATCTTTTGCGGGGCCATCCCCCCCCCCCCGGTCAGACTTTTCACGGGCCCCTTCTGTAGTTAATTTATAGTGTGGAAATGCAAAAAATGATGAGAACTGTCCTGGGTCCCAAGGATAGAGCCCTGTCAGCCCCCTTTGTGGGGGCCATGGGGGTAAGTAGCATTAGTTGTAAAGATGTTATCAAAGACTTTTAGCTAGAAAAAAGGTAGTTAGAAAGCTTTTAGATATATATATATATATATATATATATAAAGTGGGTGCTCAGAAATATCCAGATCATATGTTCAACCTCAGACACAGTCACGGATCCATAGCGATGAGTCAGGAGGGGGTGGCTAATTGTGTAAGATTGTAGGATTGTCTCGTATTTTACGGGACAGTCCAAGTTTTACCATATTATACGGATTTTGGGAGGAGTGATTACTCCCCACCCTACTTCTGGATCCACTGCTGGTCTTGGATTAGTTACTTTTGAAATACAAAGTTTCATTCGATGTTTTTTTTTCCATTGATGGATTCAACATTGTGTAAAATATACGTATGGGGGGGGGCGGTGGGGGAGAGAGCACCAAAATCATTTAAGTGCTTAGGGCTAGGGCCTTCAAACATCTTAATCCGGCCCTGTATGTGGAATACTGGTCCAGTATTCCTTGGCGAATATTTGCTTTCAGAATTCTAATAATGTTACGACTTCTCGCGTTCCCGATCAATGTTTTGCCGGACGTATTGGAGGATCGCTTCTTTGGCTTAGGTAGGAGGCTACAAGGTACTGGTCGTTCTGTTCAACCAGCCTTCCGATTCCTTCCGGCCTCTAACATTGATTGACGATCGTTACCAATGGTGGAGCGGCTACACCACTCGCCCATGACCAACCTTTCAACACATTGGGCCAGACTAAACACGAGCGTAGCCCTAGTTTTAGCCGGGATTTTTTATTCATAACATATTTTGAAATCGATGATTCTTTATGAATCCCCAGTGCAAATAGTAACTTGATATGTTGATTATTGCACACGCAGAATTTGATAAAATTACATTGTGCGATGTATTTCTGGAAAGTAGCTGTTCAGGTGAGAGAATGAATGCATTTTTTTTAGTTTTTTCATATATGTTTTTACTTTCGTCACAAATCTCTGTCTGCAATCTCTGCGACCCATACTTTGGGAACCCCTGGAGTACAGTAATTGTTTACTCCTTAAAATTAGCCACCTCTAGAGGATCATCTCAAGACTTCTCTGGTAATCGAGTGGTCATAGTGACGGACTCACATCTCCAGGACCCGGGTTCAAACTCCATCGTCACCACAGTGGTGGTCGTTTGAAGTTGGTTTTCTGTGGTTCCCAACTTCAAGGTGAGAATGCGAGCTGTTCTCCCAGTTAAAAAAGTCTCGCCACAGAGAGCCACAGACCAACAGTATACTTATTAAATTATTTATTAGTATAAAACGGTATTCAATCATTATTTTCACTTCTGAAATATAAATAGCATCACTGAAAAATCAGACACACAACTATATAAGCATTCAGACTGTTAGGTACACACACGCTCACACTTCCAGCACAACTCACTCGATAGTAAATTGTCCATGGAGATAAACCGGAGTCGCACTAACGCCTTCTATCGCAGAAAGCCTCCGCTCGAAACTTTGACGTCACTGAAGTCGTCCATTTCATCTGCAGCCGTTGGATAAAGAAGGCCGCCGTATGTGAGATCTTTACCTTCTTTTGCAGTATATCCAATGACTAAATGGGCGACTTCAGTAACGTCACGAGCTTCGCGTGGAGGCTTCCTGCTATAGAAGGTGTTAGTTGTGCTCGGTGTGAAAGAAAGAAAGAAAAGACCATCTTTTTTAAGGTAATCTTGCCATCGTTTCTTCGTACTTCCGATTTCAAGAAAGATTCTACCAGGACTGAGCGCGGTCGCGGATCCGGGATGATGTGTCGAGAAGGTCGACTAATTGTGTAGGCTCGGAGAGTTATCCCATATTTCACGGGAAATGTCAATTTTTCTCATACCCGGCTCTTGGGAGGTGCGATGGCCTCCATCGCCCCTTTCCCGCGCCCCCAAAACTATAAATCTTCATCTGAATATGATCCTGGAAAATTGAGACTCATACGTAATGAATATAACACGAAACCATTTCTCTTTGATGTATCTGTTTTTATATCCCCTGTCAGGAAGGACAAAAGGAAAAAGAATTTGATTGGCTGAGTCGACTAACATCCGTGAGGTACATTTCCACGTTACATCGTAGATTGGGATCTGAAATTCCGGTCATCAACGACCTCGACAGAAATCACCGATCGCGATACGCGAAATGATTGCACGCGAGACATGCGACGCTTAAAAGAGAAAGCACGATCAGAGGCAAACAGCGGCGTAAATAGTGGCGCGATCTCGAACCTTCGGTAGAAGACGCGCAGAAATTTTCGACCTCCCTGCGATCCCGAAGATTCCATTCGTTGCAACGCACGGAACTGAGGTTCTCACAGGATCGTATCAATCTCTTCAGGACGAGGGTGTCGATGTCGTTGTCCGCGATCAACATCTCCTCGAGTCTCGGGTTCTGATTCCCATCCAAGTAAGCTTCCAGGACTTCGTCCAGGTCGCATTCGACCCCGGCGAAAGAAAGGCACGTCAGCGTACTCTTCCACTTGGCCACGCACTCCGCGAGGAACGTCATGGTGGAGTTCTCGAAGCTCTGGTATATGAACGACAGAAATTCCAATTTATCCGACGGGACCCTCGGCAGGTTACTCAGTACAACGTTCTGACATTTAATTAGCTGTAGATTCTTGAGATTCTCGGCATTCTTCAGCATCGAGTACAAGTCCATTCCGTTGAAGTCGACGAAGCACACGCAGACGGACGTCATGTTCCCGAATCCGTTACATTCGACTTCGGGGGGAACTACGTCGATGTGGAAAGCGGTGAACGCCCGCATTTTCGGGCACCCTAAAATGATCTCGTGGAGGGAGAGCTGAGGTCGAAGCTGGAAATAATCCGGGTAATTGATGGGGTCATCATCGTGCTCCGGAAGCATGACCAGAGAGACAAACAACTGTTCCAGAGAATGGCAGTGCTCGGCGATCATGTGAACGAGGAGATCGTTGGCGAGGAGAAAAACGTTGCAGAGTTCGAGTTTCTTCAAGTTCTGACCACGTGCGGCCAAGAACGGACCGAGTACATCATCCGGGATCCGCTCTTCGGCGAGCTTCATTATTATCTTGGTCAGATTCAAGCTCTCGATATTCGGGCAATATTCAGCCAAAGCCCGCATCAAATCACTCGACACGAAGTTGGAGAATAACTGAAGTTCTCTCAGGTTAGGGCAGTGCAGAACCAGCCGAGGTAGTTGGCTGCCATCGATGAAACTGTCTAAGCACTTCAGCCTCGACTTTGGGTGCAGCAACGCTATCTCGTTCAACTCCATCTTTTCCTGGTCGCTCGTGAGCGCGAAGGGCTTGAAATAGTCGAGGCGCCGGGCAGACCTCAGCAGTCCTCTTTCAGCCAAACCCATCATTTCATCGAATTTCCAGCTTTCGGTCTCCAAAACTTTCTCCCAGAGGGATTCGGTCGAATAAATCTTATTCCACTTCCTGCAGACCTGAGGGATGTTCCTCAAGAACTTCCGATATCCCTCCGAATCGATGTAGAAGGAGAAGATGCGCACCAACAGCTCCGGAGGAAGATCGCCGATATAGTTCTTCCTCTCTACTTTTGATAGAAAGCATTGGAATGGAGGGATCTTAATTTTTAGTACATTCAAGCTCATGGTCAAACACTACGTTTCTCTTGAGCCAGCCAACATCTTACTGTATATTTGGAAAAAAAAATTAAATCTATTGAAATGACTATGTAGCCGGACTTTAACCAAGGTACTTAAAAAAAACCACAAGATCTATCTGAAAACCCCGAATTTACTGCATCAGTTCTCGGAAGAACCAGAGAAAAAAAAACGGCAGACACCCACACAATCGTTACATAAGCCAATTTCTACATTCGTAAAACAAGAAAAGAAAAATATCCTAACGACTCGATGCGACGAAGCCTTTATACTGACTATATCCACCCGTAATATTGCTGTGTGTCATCCCATCCCTTATCATTTCAGCTTTTTGTACGATCTGAAACTGACTGGTAGAGTTGCATGAGGAAATTCGATCTAATCTCATCCTTTTTTTTTATGAATAAAGGATCTAGTGATTGATAAATCGTTCATCTTCTTGTAAAACGATATAAATGTGAAAAAATATGTGCATATGTTAACCCCCCCCCCCTACATACCTTGATCGGGGTTTGTGAATTTTTCATTATTTATTTATTTATTTTTCCTCAATTTAGTTATCCCCCTGTTCACGCAAAAATGTTTTTGTATTAGATAGCTGTGTTGTCACTAATACGAATTAATGTTATCGTTTCTGATTGATGCATTGTGATATTGTAATGAGCTAAGGCTCAAAAATAAATATTTAATTCAATTATCATTTCAGCTAACAAAATCGCAGTGAAATTCGACAGCCATCTTCACGGGTTTGTATAGGAGACCTTTCTCTTCCGGAAGATTTCAAAATATCGATTTATTACTTTCCAACATTCACTCACCTTACAGAAGTTTTGTAATGAAATCTCTTACAATAACTTTGCAAAACAAATCTACCTCAAAACGTAACACATAACTAGAACTTAATAGAGCATGGTACCGATCTTAAAATCAGCAACTTGACGTGTTATGATGAATTTATTACGACTACTTAACCTCTTTACGAACAAGGACGTAATATTGCGTCCAAACGACTGTGGAATAAAAGTCAAATAAGCTCTCTCTGTTTTCTTTCCTCTCTCTTCTCATCACTGCAAGGGTTGGTTACAACAAACCAATATAAAACAACACACATATGATGTATCCTTCTACTGGGTAGGTATGAGAGCAAAAGAGAAATGTTTACGTGAGGGTGAACAGATAAATCTACTTCATATCAATCATATATATATTGCTGTCCCGCCCCTAGCGGCATACAGCGGATCCTGAAGTTCAATATTTCAATCAATCCCTCTCAGCACAAAGAGTCCAATTTTCTATATATATATATATATATATATATATATATATTCGTGGGTGCTCACAGCACCCACGAAAATTTGTAAAACAGGTCCGAGCACCCATAGAATTGATTCAGAAATCGAAATTTCCTATATGGAACTCAAGACGAGCACTCACAGGTTCGAAACACTTCCGACGCCCCTGTCCACTATGCAAAACAACAACTTCACTCTGTAAAAATAAATACGAAATATATGCCCATAATCTCATGGGATAACTTAAAAATATAAAACTCAAATCAAAATGTCACAAACTTCAGTATTCACACATTATTCGCAATATAGTTAGGAAAAGTTCTCTCCTCCCTTTTTTCTTTCACTATTCCCTACCAATATTCGAGATATATCTCCATTGATTTTCTGATGACTCCTATGTAAAATTCATAAATTTCCTTGTTTCTTAAAAGAGTTAATACGTCGAGATTTCTTTTATCCGGAGGTATGATTGTCTCTCTTTCACTTTTTCCAGTAACGGCAATCGTACAGGTAATGTCTTCTTCTTGCACACCTTTCACCACAAAATACACAAGAGTCATCTTTCTGGTGTCTCCACCCTTGATAATAACCAAAAGCGCCGTGTTCGGTCAGTATCTGGTTAACATAAAAGTTGCCTTTAATCCTGCTACAGCTTACCTTCGGGTATAAGTAATATGTAGCACAAAAATCTACTTCGTATAACTACACTCTCTTACGAAGGTTTTAACAACTGGCTGTTGCGAAGATATATTTTGGAAAGAGATAAAATCCAACTGCCCCTGCGGGGAATCGAACCCACGTCCTTTCATTTTCCGGGTGAACGCACTAGACTACAGAGGCACCGAATCAGTCGCCATCTGGTGGCAGCGTCAGCAGTTGTGAGCTTGGCCTGAGTCTGGTCCGGCCGTCCATCATGTGCATGGTCCCTTTCAGTGTACAGGAGCTCCAAGGAAAGATTGAGAAATTCGGTGCCTCTGTAGTCTAGTGGTCTAGGGCGTTCACCCGGAAAGTGAAAGGAAGTGGTTTCGATTCCCCGCAGGGGCAGTTGAATTTTCTCTCTTACCAAAATAATTTACTGTAACGTGCTCACACCACGTTTACAGATCACTTAGGTAGACCGTGACACATATACAATTCACTTAAGTGGCCCCCGGCATTTTTATATCACTCTAGTGGCTCTTGACATATTTCCAGATCATTAAAAATTGCCCACCGCACATTTCCAAATCACTCAAGTTGCCCACGGCACAATCCGAGATCACCTGAGTAGCTCGAGGCATATTTACAGATGATCCAAATAGCCCGCCACACGTTTCAAAACCAATGAAATGCTCGCATTCTACAAAAGGTTGAGTACTCTTGGTTTAATCAAAAATAGATAGCCTCGGTTGATACAGTAGACTCTTATTAATGCTTGAGGTAAATGTGCTAAATATTGCACAATACAGTCACATTAGTGGGCTATAGTGCCGCCAAGAGTGCATAGTTCGGAGGGGTGCCAAATTTGAGAAATGAGTGGCCAAGTAAACTAGAGTAGAATAGGAAAAGGGTGGCAAAATTTGGGTTGTTTTCCCACAGGCGGTAAAACCATTAATTTGCCTCTGCCTAGAGAGTGAGGGACTAGGCCAGTGAGTAACCAAACGAGTGACATAGAGAGTTTGGAAGCATGCGAGTGAACAAAAGGAAGATCAAATTTAACGAAAATAAATCAAGGAACTAGGTGAGTGAGTGGCCAAAACAATGTTCAGGCATGTGAGCGACCAAAGGAGTGATCTAGAGAGAGTTTTTAAGCATGAGAGGGGACTAAACAAGTGACCTAGATAGTTTGCAAGTGTCTAAGTGAACAAAAGAGTGACCCAAAAATCAAAGAACCGGATCAGTGAGTCACCAAAACAATGTTCAAGCATGTGAGCTTAAAGAGTGACTTACAAAGTGAGTGACCAAACGAGTGACCCAGAGAGTTTACAAGCATGTGAGTGACCAAACCAGTGACCTAGAGACAGGGCTGCAACTAGATACTCTGTCAACCGGGGCAAGCACGCATTTTGGCGCTCCCCTGTAGTGTAGAAGGAGAAGCTGAAGGGTGAATTTGATGCCCTCTCAGGATTCGGTGCTTGGGGCAGGGGTGTGCACAGGATCACCTTTGGAGGGGGATACAAAAGTTTCCTTCCCGTGGGGAATTTGTTGTCATCACCCTTCAAAAAGCATTTGAATTAACAGAAATTGGCTTAAATACTACCTAAAAGGTATATTTCCTTTCGATATTTTAATTTTTTCACAGAAATATAAAAAAAATTTCTAACTTTTTTGTCGGCTTTGGGGGAAAGGTACAAGCCCCCATGCTCCTCTCCCGTCCACCTCTGGCTCAGAGCACCAGACCCCCCCCCCCCTTCCCTTCACCCACCGTAATTGCGGCGCTGCATACAGAGCTTTCAAGCATGTGAGTGACAAAAGAGTGATCTAGGGGATTTCCAAGCATGTGAGTGTCCCAGAAAATTAAAAGGGTGGTAAAACTATGAATCCTCTTCTGCCTAGGGAGCGAGAGATTAGGTCAGAATGTCACCATGCACGTGTCCGTATAACCAAAACAGCGTGCAAGCATGAGAGCGATTTAATACCATGGCCGCAACTAGGGAGGGAGCAGGCAGGTCTCTTCCCCCGGGTGCTAGACCCAAAGGGGCGCAAATTTCATTCTGGAACCTCTCCTTCAACATTATAAGGGGGGCGTCAAAATGCTCGATTACCCCGGGTGACCAAGCATCTAGTTGCGACCCTGCTTAAAATAGTTTGCAAGCATATGAGCAATCAAAACATTGTGCAAGCATGCGAACAACCAAAACATTATGCAGGCATGTGAGTAGCCCAAACAATGCGTTTACATGTGAATTACCATTACGGATGGGGGGCATTGCCCCCCAGCGTTAAAGATTGAGTCGACTGATCTAATGTATATATGTATATATGAAATGACATCATCATCGTGCACCCCCCCCCACCCAGCAATAATGACCTTGCCCCCCCCCCAGACTTCCAAGTCAATCTCCGCCTATGGCTGCAATTATCGATTGTAAATGCTCATGTAAATTATTTGACATGTTATTTTATGTAACGCATTAATACAGAACCGGAAATTTTTTGTCGCTCCCTCAGAGCTGGGCCGCACCTGCCCACCTACGCTACTGCCTAGGAAAACCTGGCTTTAATTACGTTTTTATATAATTTTACCGTCAGTATAGTGGCACCATCTGTTTCAAAAATTTGGAAAAGTAGCGTTACCTAAGGTGAGTGACAGGTGTCCTCCTTGCTCAGTTTTGAATCTGGTAACCCTATCCGAACCACATGATCCGTATTTTCACTTATGTGTTCGATCCATTAGAAGAAATATAAGTTCTTTATTTCTCCTCTAAGGTTCGATCATGCAAATTGTCAGAATATTTTTATGGAAAGAAAATATTCTTTCTAAAAAAATAATTTTTTGTAGAAAAAGTATAATTATTTATATTAAAAATTATTTATTTAAAAATATAATTAATCTATTGATTTTTTATTACAAGTGTACCAATTTTGTTGCCGAAATTTTCGTCTCATAAAAAATTTCATGATAATTTACATGCATAAGTAATTATCACAATAATAATTTACATGCATAAGTAATTATCACAATAATAATTTACATGCATAAGTAATTATCACAATAATAATTTACATGCATAAGTAATTATCACAATAATAATTTACATGCATAAGTAATTATCACAATAATAATTTACATGCATAAGTAATTATCACAATAATAATTTACATGCGTAAGTGAAAAAAACTTTTTTCCCCATTTTGATCAATGATTTTTTGGTTTATATTTATTACGAAGTCAATGATAATATTGTAAAAAAACCCGATCTCTCTCCCTCTTTTTGCTCTCGCTCTTTTTCCATCATCTTTTGAGTTGTTGAAAATTTTGAGATTAGATGGCGACACAAACAGTATATGAATTGAGCCTCAGACTGTCTGTCGTCTGCTTCTTCCAAGATTCTTTGTTTTGGACGTCTCCTTGTATTATGAAAAAATAACTGAACTTTTATTTCGAATAGCCAGCTCAGTTTATGAGCATAGCTTGTAAGGAACCAAGCAAAGCGACTTCTTGTCTGTCGTCTGCTCATTGAGGTTCTTTGTTTTAGATGTCTCCTTATGCCCAGATAAAATAACCGAGCTTTTAGTTCAAACATCCAGCTCGGTTTATGAGCTTCATTCATAAGGAACTAAGTAGAATGAAGATTGTTTTTCAACCTGAACTTCATCCACACCACATGATTCACTTTTGATTTCGACATTAGATGGCAGCACCAACGATATCTTAAAAAAAAGATGATGTAGTCCCGTTTCCATGTGCGGTAGCGTTGGGAGTTCTAGCCATTGAGCTTAGGGGAAGCATCCAGCCCCTGCGACTGGCACGTTTCCCATAGAAATGTACAGTTCGGTCTTTAAATATTGGTTTTTAAAAATTAAAAAAAAAGGATAGAAAGAGAACTCATCTAAAAATGAAAATAAATTATTAATTTCATTGATACTAGAATCATTTCTTTCATTAATGCCTGAAAAATTTCTTTCATCAATTCTTGGATTTTCCCTCATTAATTCTGGAATAATTTGTTTTATTAATTATTATTTCTTCATTTTTTGTAGAATAATTTCTTTCATCAATTCTGAATAATTTCTTTCATCAATTCTGAATAATTTCTTTCATCAATGCTGAAATTATTTCTTTTATTGATTCTGTAATTATATCTCATTAATTATGTAATTATCTCTTTCATTATTTTTGGAAATATCTCTGCTATTAATTTCGGAATTATTTCTTTCATAGATTCTGAAATTATTTATTTCATAGATTCTGAAATTATTTCTTTCATAGATTCTGAAATTATTTCTTTCATAGATTCTGAAATTATTTCTTTCATAGATTCTGAAATTATTTCTTTCATAGATTCTGAAATTATTTCTTTCATAGATGCTGAAATTATATCTTATTAATGCTGAAATTATATCTTATTAATGCTGAAATTATTTATTTCATAGATTCTGAAATTATTTCTTTCATAGATTCTGAAATTATTTCTTTCATAGATTCTGAAATTATTTCTTTCATAGATTCTGAAATTATTTCTTTCATAGATTCTGAAATTATTTCTTTCATAGATTCTGAAATTATTTCTTTCATAGATTCTGAAATTATTTCTTTCATAGATTCTGAAATTATTTCTTTCATAGATTCTGAAATTATTTCTTTCATAGATTCTGCAATTATTTCTTTCATAGATTCTGAAATTATTTCTTTCATAGATTCTGAAATTATTTCTTTCATAGATTCTGAAATTATATCTTATTAATGCTGAAATTATTTATTTCATAGATTCTGAAATTATTTCTTTCATAGATGCTGAAATTATATCTTATTAATGCTGAAATTATATCTTATTAATGCTGAAATTATTTATTTCATAGATTCTGAAATTATTTCTTTCATAGATTCTGAAATTAATTCTTTCATAGATTCTGAAATTATTTCTTTCATAGATTCTGAAATTATTTCTTTCATAGATTCTGAAATTATTTCTTTCATATATTCTGAAATTATTTCTTTCATAGATGCTGAAATTATATCTTATTAATGCTGAAATTATTTATTTCATAGATTCTGAAATTATTTCTTTCATAGATTCTGAAATTATTTATTTCATAGATTCTGAAATTATTTATTTCATAGATTCTGAAATTATTTATTTCATAGATTCTGAAATTATTTCTTTCATAGATTCTGAAATTATTTCTTTCATAGATGCTGAAATTATATCTTATTAATGCTGAAATTATTTCTTTCATTGATGCTGAAATTATTTCTTTCATTGATGCTGAAATTATTTCTTTCATTAATGCTGAAATTATTTTTTTTATTAATGCTGGAATTATTTCTTTCATTAATGCTGAAATTATATCTAATTTATTCTGGAATTACCTCTTTCATTATTTTGGAATTATCTCTTTTTCATTAATGCTGAAATTATTTCTTTCATTAATTCTGGAATTATCTCTTTCATTAATTTTGGAATTATCACTTTCATTAATTTTGGAATTTTTTTTTATTAATGCTGAAATTATTTCTTTCGTAAATTCTAGAATTTTTTCTTCCATTAATTCTAGAATTTTTTCTTCCATTAATTTTAGCATTTTTTCTTTCATTAATTTTGGAATTATCACTTTCATCAATCTGAAATTATCTTTCATTAATGCTGGAATTATTGCTTTCATTAATTTCGGAATTATTGCTTTCATTAATTTCGGAATTATCTCTTTCCTTAGTTCTGGAATTGTCTCTTTCCTTAGTTCTGGAATTGTCTCTTTCCTTAATTCTGTAATCATCTTTCATTTATCGCTTTCAATTATTTTGGAATTATCACTTTATTAGTGCTGAAATTACCTCTTTCATTGATTTTGGAATTATATTTTTCATTAATTCTAGAATTTTTTCTTTAATTAGTTCTAGAATTTTTTTCATTAATTTTAGAAATATCACTTCTTAATTCTGGAATTATCTTCCAATAATACTTAAATTATGAATCATCTTTCATTAATTTTGGAATTATCTCTTTCATTAATTTTGGAATTATCTCTTTCATTGATTTTGGAATTATCTCTTTCATTGATTTTGGAATTATCTCTTTCATTGATTTTGGAATTATCTCTTTCATTGATTTTGGAATTATCTCTTTCATTGATTTTGGAATTATCTCTTTCATTGATTTTGGAATTATCTCTTTCATTGATTTTGGAATTATCTCTTTCATTGATTTTGGAATTATCTCTTTCATTGATTTTGGAATTATCTCTTTCATTGATTTTGGAATTATCTCTTTAATTGATTTTGGAATTATCTCTTTAATTGATTTTGGAATTATCTCCTTAATTAATACCTTGCCCCCCCCCCCCCAGACTTCCAAGTCAATCTCCGCCTATGATGAAATTACCAAAGGAGTGACTAAAGCCGGGTATTCCTAGGAATAGGCTTGTTGCGCAGCGTGAACCGAATTAGACTATTTCGCGCCGACAGAAACGAGTTACATAATCACGCTACGCGTTTGTGTCTTCCTTGCGAGGCGCATCAGATCAGGGCGGCTATATAAAATATATAGCTTTGGCATCAGCTACTCTGTCGTCTGCATGCTCCGTTTTTTAAGGGAAGGGAAAGAAGACACACAAGAGTGAAGAGAATATCGGCAAAACCTCGGTGCACGACGAATTTGACTCCTCCAGACGCAGTCGGCCCATCACGCCCGACGTAAAGCGCAATCGTGAGGCGTATCGCACTCTGTAGGAAAACAGTCATGCTGCTTTTCTTACAGGTGAGTGGACGGCGTGTCGCGCTGGTCGAATCACGTTGCGCGAGGCACAGGAAACCTGCTACTGTGGTGGTCGAGTGGTTATAGTGCCGGACTCGTGATGCGAGGATCCGGGTTCGAACCCCACAGTGGTGGTCGGCTGAAGTTGGTTTTCTGTGGTTCCCAACTTCAAGGCGCAAATGCGAGCCGATCTCCCCGTTAAAAAGTCTCGCCACAGAGAGCAACAGTCCTACAACGGTAAATCATTCAACCATAACACTTCACTCATAGTTAGTAAAACTGGGGGCAGATGACAGCACTACACATAACAAGCATTACACAGAAACAAACTTTACGTCAGGTTGCACTACACGTACACGCACATTCCCGCATGTACCGATTCGTTGGGGGGTTCCGCGGAGGGGGGGGGTGCATGTGTGGTGTAGCAGTAGTAGGTAGGGGCTCGGGGATCCATGATGTTCTTGAGTCAGCCACCTCGTTGGGCAATTTGCCTGTTGTGGCGTTGTATTTGTATTTGTATTTGTATTTGTACTAGGAAAACCCGGCTTTAGATTACGACCAGATCAGTGAGTGACCAAAAGAGTGGCCTTATAGAGAAGGGGGGAATGAGGTCAGTGAACTACCAAAGAAATGAATGAAAAAATGAATCAAGAGGAAGGATTGGAAAAATTATGAAAGGTGTGACTTAGAGACACCGGCGTATTTACGGGGGGGGGGGGAACCCAGGGACGTCATTTCAACTTTTTTCCAAGGGGGGCAAAGAACATGGACTCACTGTATGTATATATACATGTATATATATACACATACCATTTTTAGTGTATTTTGAAAAGCCGCCCCCCCCCCCAAATGACGGGCCAGGGGGAAGCAAGCTATAGCGCATCGAAAAGTTTGAAGAATGAGTGATTCAGGGAAGAAGAACCGAAAGATTTGGGGGGGGGGGTGGGACAGTCGGAAAAACAATAAATCCATCCACCTCTGGGTGCGGAAAGGTATAAAAAGTTTTTGTTCGTGTTGCTGTAGAAATATCTTTATTGGAGAGAGTTTATTCAAGTTCGGGGGTGGCGGCTTCTAGAAGAACAGTAAAGCCAGGTTTTCCTAGGAGCAGGTTTCCTGTGCCGCGCGCGACGTGATTCACCCAGCGCGACACGCCGTCCACTCACCAATAAGAAAAGCAGCGTGACTGTTTTCCTACAAAGCACAATACGCCTGACAACAGCGCTTTACGTCGGGCGTGATTGGCCGACTGCTTCTGGAGGAGTCAAATGCGTCGTGCGCCGCGCGTTTTGCCGATATTCTCTTCACTCTTGTGTGTTTTATTTCCCTTCGCTTCAAACCGGAGCATGCAGACGACAGAGTAGCTGATGCCAAAGCCATATACTTTATATAGCCGCCCTGATCTGATGCGCCTCGCTAGGAAAACACAAACGCGTAGCGTGATTATGTAACACGTTTCTGTCGGCGCGAAATGGTTTAATTCGGTTCACGCGGCGCAAGAAACCTATTCCTAGGAAAACCCGGCTTAATTGTCTTAGAGGAGAAATAAGGTACATTATATTTCTTCTCAATGGTAATTGTAGCAACAATTGACAGCTTTGCTCACTTTCTGCGATAACTGGCGATCAACCGTAGTTTCCTCTTCGAAATATGGTCAGACATTCAGCTAACATATTTTTTTTCCCCGGTTCTGGTTCCCGCCTGCTCCTCCACATTCGAGCCGAACTCGCTCTTGGGTTCAAATTATCATCCAATTTACATGTAGATGTTAATTTGAAAATCGCTAATTGTGTGGACGATGTTTGGCTGGATGGCGTGGAAATTGGTTATTGGATGAACGTGTATCGATTGTTTTAAATCGCCGGCAAAATGTCTTCCACGAGGTGTGTATGGACCTTCCCCCTCCCTCCTCTTATTTCTTGGTTGTGTAATGTTGATTCTTTTGTTGTGGTGTTGATCCAACATAGTCACTAATCACCGTATAAAACGCGAAATAACTACGCGGTGACGTATTTTCGAGGCTTGAAATACGCTTTCGAGATCGCCCGAGTTATTTGCCATTTGTGTATTAAGTAATTGATTTTTATGGTAAAGCGGAATTAACATGGACTCTTTTTTTGGTGCTAGTGTTTACCTGAATTAGGCGCTGGAATTGACCGGGGCAGGGAGGGGTGTTGGTGCAAGCTTATTACTCTGTTCCCCTCCGGGTCATCTATGTGTTCGTGTATGATGAAGTATCAACAGCTGGCTGATGCGAAGATAAATCCAGGACAGAAAATTCAATTGTTTAAAAGATAGACGTCTCCTCGCTTGCTTGCTGGGTGAGTGCCGTAGGTTATTCGACTACAAAGGCAATGAATCTCAATCTTTCCTTAGAGCTCGTGTGCGCTGAATGGGATTGTACACGGGCAGTCAGAACTAACTCGCGCCAAAGCTCGCATTACTGACATTGCCATCTTTAGGCCTGTTTGCCACATTAAGTGATTAAGTAGGAAACTGAATTTTAAGTTGCAGATTGCTTAAAATAGTGTCCACACAGTAAGTGATTGAGTAGATACTCATTAGGTACTTATTAAATAGCTGAACGGAAGGAGATGACGGAGAATTTACAGGTTCACGTTTAAGATCAAAATAACCCCCTTCTCCTGAGCGGGAGCAAAAGGACTCCTCCAAGAATGGCCAATCATGCCCACATGCGCATAGGTCTACTTAACGGAAAAAATAGAATCCGGTTTACTTCACTAAATTACTTTATCACTTACTATTTAAATGGTGTATAAATGATCCTTATATCTGCATGCGTTTTAAAGTACTTGACAACTTAAAATTTAATTACCTATTTAATCGTTTAACACATCTCTGAATCAATTTTAGGAAAGGGGGATGAAGTCTTTTGATATACATGAAACCACGTTTGAGGGTAATGTGCGGAGAAGTGATATTGAAACTATGGGTTGAGGTTGAAAACAAAAGGCATCATTAACTTATTGTAGGGGTTTGTTGCAATCCACCGAACTTGGCATCCAAGCTTCATGATGAAATTTCCTACATGTGTAAGCATAAGAGGGTTGTCATGTTAGGGGATTTCAATTAACTTGTATCGACTGGGAGAACCTTTTGGCTAGAGATGAATATGGAAGACACTTTCTTAAGTTGGGGTGTTCCATAATTTAGTTTATATATGTTTTAGTTTTTGTAATTGTATTTTTATTAGGTTACTGTATTTTTGAAATGTATGACATCCATATTTGTTATGGGCAAATTTTTCTCAGCCACCTCGTTGGGCGTTTTGCCTGTTGTGGTGTTGCATTTGTGTAAACAGGCCTTTGTTAGAAGATGATGTAATCTTCTGACATTGTACATGTACTGCCTGTAACTCGGCAGATGCACGCAGGACTGTACTTTAACATGCGACTTTGTCTGCTGTTCTCAAGTGATAGAGACTACTCTACTGCACACCAACTCCAGTCATATATTGCTATACAGCAATTTCCAATCAGTGGAGTTGGGTTGGAAATGAAGGCTTCGTCTATCGGTGGTCTCCCCATTCTCGGTAGGTAAAGAAATTGCTTCTAATGTTCAATGTCCAGATTCGAACCCATAAGGGGTAGAGACTGTTAAAAACCACAGCAAATACTTTTCCATAAAATGAATGAAATCAACGTATTTTTTGAGAAATTAAAATCACGACAGATGCCTAGAAAAGATTGAAAGATGTAAATTTTTTATCTTAGATCTTTTTATTTCATTTTATCCTTTGAGAATGATACCCATAGAAATTCAAAACAATCGTAAGGTTTTCTCATCATTTTAATTTGTCTAGAAATACCTTGTTTTCACTGGTTTTAAGTTGTTTCACCTGTGTTTTACGACCTGTGCAAATTCGGATCTCTGATGCTAATAACGATTCTATCTCTAAGTAGCAAATTTTACATTTTTGCGCAGTAACCGCATACTTTAATCTGTCGTCTGAATGCATTCAAGAAATTACCAAATCACTCACCTTTGTTTTGGCTTTTTTTATTAAATTGAAGAGGGCCCCTCTGATTGGTCTTGTTTATTTGGTCAATCACAAAGGAGTTTAACTTTATTTCAGTCAAATCTAGATCATCATAGAGTCGCATGCATTCAAGCACAAGAGAGAAAGCACTACTTGGTACAGTTTCGTCTGATCGTCCGGTAGACATGGGGGAGGTGATTGCTCTACCTTTGGCAATATAGCTTACAATACCCTGTAGGTTCTTCTCCAAAATGCGAGACTTCGCAGCTGCCAACCGTGGATAGGCAGCCGCCGTCAACTAATCGGTATATGCTGTGCTGCTTCATTCATGCTGAAGCGATTCAGCTTCTTTCCTGCTTGAAGTTAGTGTTACAACACCACTGCCACCATGTTCACTGATATGAATCATCAATTATAAATGAGATCCTAACACAGCTTCTAACAAACAATGAGTCAATATTTTGGAACATTGCCCTGTTGCCATTCTGTGAGAGAGAGACTCATAATTTTAAATAATAATATCCTCAATTATTTTAGGTTTCTTAGTCATCAAGTTGGCAACTAGAATACTTAGGCGACCAGTTGACTAGCTACTTTGTGTACTAATATGTTCTGTACTCCAGTATTGTGATTCTGGAATATTTCTTTGTGTTTGTAGTGCTAAGGTTAACTTGTTTTCATGTATTTGGTTGATTTTTGTCATTGCTTCAAAATAAAGTCGTGTTTGTCTCTCTTCCATGCCATGAAACGAATCAGTGCCCGAATGAATCGGTATGAGAAGATCAGCAAAGAAGTGGAAAGAGTGGCGCCAGAATGGAAGAAAAGAGTCAGGTCAGAATACATGAAACTTAGACAGCTGAAACGCTTCAAAAGAAACGATGAGATCAAGGTACTGAGAGATCATTAGCAGCATGTGTTTTTTGTCGATGCTCTTATTGTATTAGAAAGTTATATGAGAGAGTTGTGCTTTAAAAAGTTTTTCCCTTAATTTTTCAGGCTGCATATATTGCCAACCGGAAGCATATCGCCGAGCAGTATTCTATTCTTCAAACCCTGTACACCAAATATAATGCAAAAATTGTTTTCCGCTCCGATGTTCCTTCTTATTATCCTGTCATGAAAAAGGTATTGAGTGAAATATTTCCTATTACATAATCGTTATGAACAAATTGATGTGGCAAAACTTTTGTGTACCCCTTAAAGCAGGACTTGACAAATTGAAAAAAAAATATTTAGGCTCCAGCCAAATTTCTTAGAAGCCAAGAATGAGATGTTAATCTCAAGAAAAACTGTCCTAATTAATGTCTCTTCTACTTTTTCGGGACTTCATATCCCTTTCCTACATTAAAAGACATACATACTGTCATTAAATCAGAAAATTTTGGGTTATTCATAGACTCCAATTTAACAATCGCGTACAAAAAATTTTAAGCATCAATACCAATTTTATAGTCACTATTGCAAACTGCCGCTTGTCAACTCCTGCTTTAGGAAAAATCTTTTCAGTGAATCCAGACTTTTCATTCCAACTGCATGCTATGTTAGGCTATTGCTGTATGACACCACTGTGTGAAAGTCCTAGCTACTACAGTGTTAGAATTGAAAAATAAAAGTCCAACATGTATTCACTGGTCCAACAGGACCAGTGAATACATTTATTTATACAAGAATCTATTAGTCTGCAGACATCATGACTATTCTGCTAAACAAAATCTGTTCTAAATAATAATAATAATTATTATTATTAATTTTCCTAAATATATTAGAGCATTTAAAAGAGTGATATATCATGCAGGTGTGCAAAAAGTCGAAATTCCACTGTGGATTGGTGATTTTCCCATTGGAGATTCTTCCTCCATCATTGTGTCACCATGGGGTATGAAGTTTTTAGCCACTGGTTCTGTGGACCACCACAATCTTTTTGTCAGTGGTCCGACTATTTAATCAGTGGTTTCGGACCAGCAGACCACCAATGATTTTGAACGCTGCACTAGGAACAGCGTTGGGTTTGTGATATAACAAGCATCAAAAACTGGTTTAAACCGTGAAAAACCTAAATGAATGCTTTTCTATAACGTTTTGAACACAATAGGTATATAACGTGATGAAAAAACTTACATTTTTTCATATTACAATGGGGTTTTTTTAAAATTCTTACATTAATTTATTACAATGAAATAAGAATTATAATTTTTAAAATTTAAATTTTTGACATAAAAAGAGTCTAGCACATATTATCCCAGCGATGACCTATTGGTTAGAAATTCTTCAAAATATGGACTGGGTCACCGTTTCAGTTAGTAAGTCTAGAACATATAAAATATAATTTTATAGTTTATTTATTTAAACTACTCATTACCTCTATTCAATTTTCTAAGCAAAACAGTTTAGCCTTTTATTCAAAATATGTTGCGGGGTATCAGGCTTAGATTTTTTACCTCAAGAAACCAATTTGGTATTAAAACAGTCAAATTTATTGATAACTTAAACTTAACCTGATAGATATGTTAAATAACAAAACATCTTTAATTTTATGTAGATTAAAGTGCTTTATGTTTTGAATTACGATTACTGAGAAAAAATATCTCGGTATTTTAAGTTTTCTGATCTGCCCAAAATTTGATTCCATATTAAAAATTTTCTTGTGCAGCATCTGTTAATACATAATTAAACTCATTTATTCTCTCGTAAAAGCTTCTTAGCTCAGGTTGTACAGGGTGATCCTAAAGTCACGCAACGCTTTCTAATAAATTTTATTTTTAAAATTCTATCAAGAAGTAAAAAATAAAATTTTATAGTTTAAATAAGACAACATTTGTGGATACGAAAATAAAGTTTGTTTGAAAATGTTATAACGTGTACTCAAATTGTGAGCCTTTTGCATGAATGCAAGCGCACATCCTTTTTGCCAGAATTCTGGCCACTCTTCTCAGGGCACTCACCTTTTCAATCTTTGACTGAATATTTTTTTAGTTAGTCAATGAAATGGGGATTATTCTTGTGCATTTGTCTTCAGGGTGCAGTGATCTTGGTGGCTACAATCCTTTTGAACTAAGGCGGTCATCGAAAAATGTGTGTAGTAATCCATTGCCTCATTAGATATATGGCAGGTTGCTCCATTCTGTTGCAAAAAACAAAAACGTTTATTTTCATCCAACAGTAGGAGGAATTACAAGATCATATCCCTGTACAGTTCCCCATCTACTGTTAAGAATTATAATTTTTAAAATTTAAATTTTTGACATAAAAAGAGTCTAGCACATATTATCCCAGCGATGACCTATTGGTTAGAAATTCTTCAAAATATGGACTGGGTCGCCGTTTCGGTTAGTAAGTCTAGAACATATAAAATATAATTTTATAGTTTATTTATTTAAACTACTCATTACCTGTATTCAATTTTCCAAGCAAAACAGTTTAGCCTTTTATTCAAAAAAAAAAACAACACACTTTCCTACAACGTGAAATAGAGCATCACACACCATTTTGATCGAATGCAGAGACTTTTCATGATAGACTTGTAGATTTTCGTTGCACCAAATTCTGACATGATCTGATCTAGAGCTTTCATATCTGGAACAACCCCAACACGACAGGTTTAAACTCCAATTTCTTTAAAGTTTTTTAAAAAAAGTTTTTCAGTTTTTCCCTTTAGTTCACGTATTCCATGTTTGCTCAGTAGAGATAGACGCCCACTTCGTCTGTAACTTTGTCTTGCAGTCTTCAACATTTCCAGTTTCTTGAAAATGGAACAGCAATTGCAAGAATGTTGTCTTATTGGGCACAGAAACATTTTTGAATTCGCTTTTCAATGCCTCAATAACGGCTTCAAATGAATGAGTTGAAAAATATTGTTCAATCATAAAAATTCTTTGTTTCTGGCAAAAAAAACCATCTTGATCATACAACAAAAAAGAGCCCCTTAGAGTATTTGTGCACAAGGAAAATTAAAAAAAAATGGCTTTCCATCTTGAACAGTATAGTGCTGCTGTATGAAAAAACTTTACATTTACAAAAATCACAGTATATTTTGAGAAATTCATTTTTTTATAACGGGTTGCATGACTTTTGGATCACCTTGTATAAATCCAGAGTTTCAAAGTGTATTTTCAATTAAAGCAGAGCTGAAATAACCAAAGCATTGACTTGCAAACGGTTTCCGGGTTATTAGGCCATGGTGTTAAATTTAGCACAATCGCTACGCTCGGCAAAAGATCTGAGAGACCCGCTGTGCATGGCAGGTGTCTACAGGATTCCATGCTCGTGTGAAAAAGTATACATAGGAACAACAAAAGGAAGTACTACTACAAGAATAAAGGAACACCAGAGGAGCTGCCGCGTGGGTAAAACGGAAAGTTCAGCCGTTGCAGAGCATATGTGGGAAACCGGCCACAAAATTAAATTTGAAAAGACCGAGATAATATCGTCGGAGGTGCACTACCATGCTCGTCTTCATAGAGAAGCCATTGAAATATTCAAGCACCACAACATGAATCGAAAGGAGGAGACGAAGGTGCATCCCACTTGGGTCCCGGTACTTCAGCGCCGCAGGGAGTAGAGATGTGCCCCCGACGAATGCCAGAGAGAAAATGACCTCGACAGCCAATCGTCGCCAGACACCACTTGCAGCCAATCGGCGCACAACACATCCACACAAGCCAACCAATGTGGTTCTTCTGCGGCCGATCAAGTCTCAGAAATGCATATAGAGAACAAGTCGATGACAGTAGATGTACGAAGCCTTTCTCGCTTGCCGCGGAGACTTATGTCCAAATAACCTCAGATGATGCCTGCCACAGATGTGGGCGAAACATCAGGAAGAAAATCTCCTAGACCATGGCCTAATAACCTGGAAACCGTTTGCAAGTCATTTAACGCCGGCCATGAAAGCCTCAGACAATATTTTAACCAAAGCATTGTTTTGCACGTTTAGATACAACTCCAATTAGAAAACTATACAAATTAAGAAACCATTATAAATGTCAGATTCATAATCAAACTTAGTTATTCATACTTTTACACTAAGAATGAATCACAGGAGTTAGCATCATATACATGTCAGCACTGCCAAGTTAAAGGACGTGTTTAGTCCTACTATTTAGTATTTTGATTGCTAAATATATTCTAATGTTATGCACAATAAGGGTATCATTTTAAGTATCAGTGATAATCTAGATAACAGAAATCAACATTACATATATGGTGTAAAATAATTTTTTAAACATCCATCTGTGTTATAAAAAGAGTACAGCAGATGGCTAATATCACACATTCATATGAGCAGTTCAAGAAATTTTGGAAGGTCAAGAATCATATTGAATTGAAGAATATCAAATCAATCCTTCAGCTTTTATGCTATATTTTTATTCATATTTTACAAGAAAAAATACATATATATTGTCCAAAATAATTCAGTAGATTGTAGAAAATTGTTTTAAATCATATTAAGCAGCATTCAAATCGTCTGCTGGTCTGAGACCACTGACTATACAATCGGACCACTGGAAGAAAAAGTGTAGCGGTGTGTGGTTCCAGTAGCGGAAACTCCCCCCTCCGGTAATACACTCATCTCTGAAGAATCTCCTGTGGGAGAATCATCGATCAATCCTGACTAGGAATCAATGGCAGTAACTTTTGTTTATCAAAGAACAAAATAAGAAATGCAATTCTAGATTTTTGCACCTTTGCAATTTCTGAAATTTCTTGATTTCAGATCAAATTAAATTTTACATGCAGCTTCTGAATAATGCAGGCATGATTGTGTTTAGGCAGTTACTTCGATAATTTAATCGATGAATGTTCTCTGCAACTTTTCTTGTATTTAAATATTTTCCTTTATAGTGTGAAGTCCGTATGCAGGATGGCAAGTCTCAGTCATCCCACATCCATATTATGTATGCCGTAACACCAATTCCAACTATGTATACATGGGCTCCGATACAGCAAAATTATATCGTGAGTATTTTGTGTTACTTTACAAGTGTTTAAATTTACTTTAACAGCATATTAACGATGCCTGTTGTTTCCCTGGTCTCTCATCATTTTATTGCATTTCACACTCTCTCCAAAATAAGAGCCCAGAAAGTTTGGGATTTCTTTCTTGTGACCCTCTTTCCCTCTGGAGAACCCAACTGCTTTATTTTTTTACAGTGATTTCAGTTTGAAAAAGACCAGGCAGCCTTCAGCCTTATAATGGATAACTGATGTGATAAATATTAGACTCCCTTGAATGGATGTAGAGCATTTTAACTTTTGGGGGTTATTGAGAAAGAGGACCAAGTTTGATCATTTTGTTCGTAATGGTGGACAATGGCATTGTCCCTAATTATTTTAGCAAAATCATTGTAGAGCCAGTTGCAAGTTATCAGTGTCTCAGCATCGTTCACCATCAATTTCATTTGATCTTTTTCATTCAATTTCTCTTCTCAATCAGTCTTTCATCTTCGCGTCCTTTCCATATTCTTAATTTTTTTAAACACATTGTATGACATCTATTCTTATTCAAGAATTTAAAATGCAGTAAATATGCTAGTACTGCTTTTTTTTTTTGTCTTTTTTTTTTTTAAAAGTAAAACCAACATTTGAAGCATTTTAAAATTGTTTTTCTAATAATTAGAGTTTTTCAACAATTCAAGGCCCTATCCACCTTAGATTATAGCGACTAGTTCAAAATATGGATTTTATTCAAAACATCTGCACTGAACTATTGCTTTAATTCCTTAAACTAGTGTTTCTTAAAATGTGCATCACAACTCCTAGGGGCTTCACCAACCTTTGTTAGGGGTATTGCAACAAGAAATATTGATTGTGTGTGTGCGCTGGCTTTGACGTAGTTCTTTTACGAAATCACAATATCTGCTAAACTGGTCTGTGAAGCCGTAGATTAACCATGAATAGGCAAGGGTGCCACGAGGGACAAAAATTTGAGAACCACTGCCTTCTGCCTTAAAACTCAGCATATCATTTCAAATATATCTTTGCTGTTTAATATTTCATGCAAATTTAATATTCATCTTTCATAACATGAGATTTGTTATAATATTCTAACCAAGCAACAGCATTAATTTAAACTTGCCTATAAAAATTCTATATTTTTAAAAATCTGCAGATAAATAGAATGCGATACATTACTTGCTATCGGTGTTATTCAAAAATACAGTTTTGATGATTAATTTCACGCCATTCCAAAATTTTAAGGGTATTTTTGTGAATAGAGGGGTATTTTTTTTTTATCAGTGAGAAATAACTCTATTAAAAAAGTTACCTAAAATTTGAAAGAGTATTTTGATTTCAATAAGTTTTTCAATAAGAGTATTGGCGAACACTGCTTGCTGTAATCGTTTCTTCATTACCCTTGCTATTTGTGCATTCCTTAATTCAGACCACCAAAGTCTAAGAATCAATTCCTTGACAATTGTGAATTTTTTTAAATTCAAATTGCTACCATCCAGTCAGATACCATGAATTCTGAGTAAACTTTAAAATTACAATGCATTAAATTTTTTAAATTTCTTCTGAATTTTTTTAAATGCAAATTTTGCATGATATAATATTATGTAGGAAGAACATATTTCATCCCCAAAGTATGAGAGGTAAGCCAGTTTTAAGGAAACAACCACTCCTCAGAAGTAAAATTCATTTTAAAAAATGTGTTCTTGAGGGTTTTTGAGTAGTGCTCTTTCCTCCTAACAATGGGCGAACCTAGACTAGAGCAAAAGATGGTATAGGAGTGGGATTGTTTGAATCTGAGTTAGCATAATGGAGTCTAGCTGTGCAGAACTTGCTTTAAAAAATTTGTCTCATTCCATTTTTATGTCAGTAAAATAGCAGTATTTGATCCAGTCCCCCACTTCTCACTTTCCGCTGATAGCAGACAGATTCTTTAACTTGATACTTGAATAACATGAAAATTCAGGCATTTGTCCTTTTTGCTTTCAAAATTTGGCAACATAAACATGTTAGGGCTGCGCATATGCACACACAACACATTCCTGCATGTACCAATCCGTTAGATTAGGTATTCCCCACACGCAGACAGAAAGAGTGTTTACGAGTTTCGTGTATAGTTAACTAGAGTGATATAATAACAGTGCGTGGTGATAGTAAGGTGATAACAATAACAAAAAAGGATTGATATTTTTTTCTTTCTAGTTGTGTGCTGACAGAAAGGGATAAACAAATTTATAAAATTATTAAACTTTTTTCGATCATTTCATGCAGGTGGAAGACGAAACTGTGTTGCATAACATTCCATATATGGGTGATGAGGAGTTGGAGAAAGATAATTCTTTTCTGGAGGAACTGTTGAAGAATTATGATAATAAAGTTCATGGTGAATCTGATGAGAACTTCATAAATGATGACATATTTGTTGAGCTAGTTCAAGCGTTGAATGCATTGCCCGAACCTGAAACTTACTTGGATCCACCAAAGGACAAAGAGACATCAGACAAAAGTCTCATCGGTCGCAACAAAAAGCCTATTAGCAGCTCGAATTGGATTCCCATTGAACCAGGCAAAAAGTTTTTTTGCAGTGAAACCTGTATGAAACGGAACATTAAAGGGACCAAAATAATATTCTGTTTTAGACTGATTTCCATTTTATTAGAGAAAAACATTCAAAATCAAAGAACTAATCATTGGACAGACTATATTTTGATTCCGTTTAAGGCAGGTTTCCGTCTTGTACAGGTTTCGCTGTATTTTATTTTCTATTATTTTGAGTGTAAATGTGTTTATTTCAAATTAAACAGGCATGTTTTGGAAACTTGGCATTTTCTAGCCAAAGCTGTGAGTTGCATCTGTGCTTTCAAAACGATTAAAAAAAAAATTTCAGTACAGACTATTGACTATTCATTTCTATAATAGGTGTTAAATGTCCTAATTTTCAAACCAAGAACATCTCAGGTTGATGGGCATGGGCAATTTACAACCTAGTGAGTTGTGCCGGAAATGTGTGTGTATCTAACAGTCTGAGTGCTTATCTAGTGGTGTGTCTGATTTTTCAGTGCTGCCACCTATATTTCAGAAGTAAAATGTAATGATTGGATAGTTGTACACCCTTTGTAGGCCTGTCCTTATTTAATACTGAATCATTTTATTCAGTTATTTGAAATGAATACAGCTATACCTCCTTAATGCGAAGGCGAACAGACCAAGTCCAATAAATTAAAAAAAACTAGTTTGAGATGAATCGAATGCTTTATCTGAAGTACTTTCTATCTTTAACAAGACTGGACCAAGGCTGTGATACTAACTTGACATGATTTCTGATCTTACAGCACCGCAGAAGAGTGTTTTCAAGAATATTCCGGACATTATATTTACTGCCATATCAAGTGTGTTTCCTGACAAAGGCAATCCAGAGATACTGAAAGAAAAGTAAGTCAGTAGAAATTTTCCTATTTTTTTTATTCTTTCATGCACACAGTTTGAATTACATGCCACCGTTAGTTTTCTGTTTCCCGATAATTTATTTTTCTGGCAGGTTTAAGTAGACTTAATGTAGCCTGTGTGTAGTTGTGAAAAATGTACCTGAAGAGAATTACTTTATAAACTTATGTATCAAAATAATGATTTGTGAATTTCCTTATCTTTAGGTATAAGGAGTTATTGAGAAAACAAGAATCAATCGCTGTGCCTCCCGAGTCTACTCCAAATATGGATGGTTCTGGTGCTCAATCGGTTCTTAGAGAGCAAAGCATGCACTCGTTTCATGCTTTGTTCTGTAGACGATGCTTCAAATACGATTGTTTTTTGCACCGTAAGTCTCCAAAGTATTCTTTTGTTATATTGAACATGCTTTAGGATGGAAGGAAATTTTTTCATTAATGCAGAGTACATCCTCTTTCTGTAAACTGTCTAGTATCTTGAATGTCTATATACAGGGTGTTCTGTTAATGTACCTACAAAATCAGAGGGTATATTTACATTTTTTGCAGAAACAAACGAATCAAATGATTTTTCATAGAAACCTATGGGAAATTCAGCTAATGAAATGATTCCTAAACAAATCGTCATTACTGAGGTATCACTGTAATATTAATATATAATATATCATTATTAAATTTGATTGTCAGTATCATGGCAACAAAAATCTTTTGGTTACCGGTTTTTTAACACTTATTTAAATAAAAATAAAAATAAATATTAAAAATAATAAAATTAATTAAAATAATTAAATTTAAATATCAATTATTTAAAATTACCCCAATAATTTTATTTTCGATTAAAAATAGCAATATTATTTATAATTTTGATGAATTTTAAGAAAATTGATATTCTGCTGCCAAATGTTCGTATTCTGCCAAATCACAATGTCCCATCCCTATAATTAGCTACCATTATTTGTTATAAACCGCTTGATGACAGATATACTGTCCAGCCCGCTTATAGTGAAATTGGATATTTTCAAAAATATCGGTTGCAATTTTTTTCCATTCCAGAGCAGAACTTTTTTTCAGGAAGTCCCATAAAATTGAAAGTTCCTTTCCAGAAACAAAATCTTTGAATGAGAAAGATGGCAATCTCTAGCTATAGGTAGTGCTGATTTTGTTCATTTTCAGAACCCCTTGAATAAAGAGGAATCATTATTACCACAGTTCAGTTTATTTAATGTTTCTCAGTTTTATGAATCCCAAGACTTGAAATAATAGTTTAAAGAGCCATTTCAAAGGACTTAACAGGAACATATATCATTATTCAATCTCGCCTCTGATAAAGGTTGGTGATATATACACTTTGAGAACCACTGACTTACAGTGTATGGGTACGACATTTTTTTATTCAAACCTATGTGAATATCGCTAATATTTGTGACATATGGGAATAATTTTCATTTTAATTATAATTTAATTTTTAAATCTGCCTGAGGACTACCTTTCCCATCTTCGTGAATTAACTTTTGTCTCGGGTTATAGGTGAGAAACACTGAATTTCATTTATTAAACTAGAGTATTTATCGTGTATTAGATAAAACAAATATTATATGTGAATGTTTTTATGAAGGATATATGCCTGGATTATGAAGTTCTCGTGCAGCTTTGCTAATCCAAGCTCGACTTTATTTTCTTGTGATTCAAATTTCTCCTTATTAGAAGCTAAGGCTTGTTAAAAATATATGCAGTCTATATTTGTTTTTACGACCATGCACTATATTGTGATCATTCCATTATATTTGATAAATCCCTAGGATTTGCCTCTTCATTCTATAATTATTTTGATCCAATATAACTATCTATAAAAATAATTCAATCTAATACAGTGTCCAAATTCAACTCTGCCCTGACCCTTTTGCAAAGAAATGAACCAAATCTGTGTTTGTGTTTGCCGATATTGCGTTTAATTTTTATTTTTGATAAGAATTAGTTACATAAGTGGTTGCATGCAGTTAATTATTACAATTTTATTATGGGTTTTATAAATGATGCATTTTCATTACAACTGTTTAAATTATATAACAAAATGAATAATATATAATTTTTTTTTATTCCAGACAAATATGGAATTAGCTTAAAAAGTTATCTAAATAAATAAATATAATAAATAAAAATGAATAAAAATAAATAAACGTGATCCTCACATATTCCCAAGGTGATCAGCATGATCTGTCCAGGGAATTTGTTAGTGTTAGCAAACATCCATTCCTGAACCGGGATTCAAACCCAGACCTGCACAGTGAGAGACTAGCTCTCTAACCACTCGACTGCCAGACGGCTTTTTTGTCTAACTTTAAATTCAAGTGAATATAATGTCCATTTTTCATGAAACAAATGATCCTCATTTTACAAATGTCGGTTGTATCTCTATTTTATCACAGTAACTTATATTGATTTATTTTTTCTCTGTCTGCTGATACTATTTTCTGTATAATCTGTATTCAGTGAATCACCCATCGCCGAGTAAATTCAAGCATAAAATGTGTGACATGAAGCCAAGCACAACTCCATGTGGATTCAAGTGCTATCTTCATATAGTAAGCTGGATTTTTTTCGTTATCAAATGTAGAGCAGTTTTTGCATTCAGTTATCACTTTCTACATTGGTTTGTATTATATAATTATTAGGGCTGGGAAGCGATTAATACTTTAAACTGGTTAATCAAAATTTTAATCAATTAATCAAATGCTTTTGAATACTAACCATTCATAACATAGTATTGGTGACTATATAATATTTACTGATGCTATAAAAATATATTCCATTCATTTTTCAAGTACCTATTTTCTAGATGTGAACAAATATAGAAATAGACTAAGAAATTCTGGCCACTCGCATGAAGCAAATTTAATATGCTGAACATATTTTGCCATATCCTAGGAATTTCTTAACTTGGATCTTTTTTTTGGTTGTTTTTTTAGAAAATTTATTATTTTATGTTCGTCACACTAATTTTGAAACTGCTTTCACACTTCATACTTTGCTTGTTTCCTTTAGAAACTGTACGAAATATCTAAGAGATGCGGAGTTTCACTCCCAAATGGTACTGGGGTGGAGGGGGGGGGGATTTGAGCACAGAAAACTGATGTTCAAAGAGGGACAATATATTTTGAGCTTTTCTTTTAAAACTCCAATCAAACTAGATTTGGAACTGAAATCCTCCTCAGTTTTTGTTAAATCGACTTGTATTTCACAATCCCAAAAAAGTTGATGAAATTATTGATTCAAGAATATTTAAATATGACTACTTATCTAAAATGTTATGAATAGAAAAAATTTAAAACATCTAATCCATTTCACCAAGTAATTAAAGCTAATTTACATACTTTTAAGGAAAATTTTTTATTGAATTCTAATCACAGATTGATTGAGTGAACTCATAAAATTATTAACTCTGATTAACAATTGACAGTTGATAAATTCATTGGACCAGCCCTAATAATAATTGTTATTCCAATGTTACAATATACAGTTGTGAGTGTATGGGGGCCATTCAAGTGTTGAATCAGATTTTTAGTCATTTTTGACCCCCTTCCCCCTTGTCAGCAAAATTTTGTTTGCCCTGCCCCTATCTCCTAATCCATATTGGGATCAGAGATGCACACTAGGGGGCACAGAGCCCCAGCATTCCACCTAAACATTGAAAAATTTTATGTCCCTTCCAAAGGCTGATCCTGCATACACCTCTGATTGGATTGCCTTTCGAGAATATACATAGGGAGTCTGACCACTACCGTCTGACACTGCTGTAGTGATTTTTGCTATGTATTGGGATTATTTTTCAAATGATGACAGACTGAATACGCTATATGTTTAGCTTGTGCTTTTATGTTTTTTAATTACTGGTTTAAGTTAAGCACCAATTAATGGTGTGGTATAGAACATTACCGTTGCTAGAAAAAGTTCTCCTGATTGCATAAGATGTTGACTATTCTGCAAAGACACTGAACTGTGTAGTGAAATGATAATTGTTCAATCAGTTTGGCTAAATTTTTTTGACAAAAATTGGTTGTGCTCTATATAAAAATATTTTCGAAAATCAGCTAATGTCAGCAAAAAAAAAAAAAAAAAAAAAATGTACGATTGCAGTATTGTACATTTGTGAATATCAAAACATAATGATTTAAAAGACTTATAATGCAGATGAAGCCCAGATGTTTTAAAATTTATTATCATACACAGTGAAGACATCAAATTACCTTATAACAAGAAGTATAATGACAACTTTTCCTCTGACCACAAGCTCTAATTTTTTTTGAACTTCTGTCTTTCTCTCACCGAAACGTCACAAAAATTTCTAAAACATGATTAAAACAGTGGTCCTTATCACTAACTAAATTAGCCAATGGGCAAACTCATGTTACTTGAAGTAGTTAATTTTAATTGAACTGAAAGCATAAATCTTTTAACCGCACCAAAAAATAGTTTGGAGAAGATAGTCTTAAGTTTTCCTCGAAGCTATAGCTTATAACATGTTTACACAGCTTTCTGAAAAACTCTCAAGTTTTTCCTTTTTATTTGGTGTAACATCAAGATAAAATCCCACCAATATGGTCCATAGGTGCCAATTCCCAGACTTGAAAAAAATTTGTGGTTTATCATGTGATACAATGTTTTGAAACAAGAAAAAATATCATGCAAATGAAAGAGCTAATTGGTTATTTTTTAGTATTGCATAGATTGGCCATATGACTTGTTTTTTCTGGGATGTTCCCTTATTTTTCAGTCTTGATTTTGTTAAAATAAAAATGTCTTGTTTTTCCTTATTTCCAATGAAGCCTACTTAAATTTTTTTACCCTTCACTGAAATCAAGGATTACTATTATTTTGCCATCTTATTAACGAAAATGATGACTATTTTACTTATTTGTCCTATACTTTATTTGAAGAATCTATTTTAATCCACTGCGATTTGCAGAAGCATGGCATTTCCCACCATTGGTGATTTTTTGGTGATTTTAACAATAATTTGTAACTTTTGGCATCATATTTGGTGACAATTGCTGATTTCCTATACCCAAAATCCTAATTATCTATATTTCTCCGGAGAAATCATGGTCATCCTGGAACTGCAAGATGACTGGAAGAGTAGGCTATTTTCTTTAGGGATATTTCATTCAAATGAAGTACAATTTAAGGATTATCAGGGATTTTTCTGTACAGATATGAAAAATCGAAAAAAGTATAGTTTCCGCGTGGAAGGTTTTAATAAGGCAAAAAATCAGAAGGCTTCCGGGCAAATCAGAAGCATTGTGGCACTTATGTGGTAATATTCAATGATTTATTAGGTGATTAGTTGTGAAATTTACGGGTGTACATAAGTGAATATGAACATAATAAAATAGGTATCTTCTCAAATTAAATGAATATTTTCTAAAAATATGTTTTATTTGTCTCAGGAATCTGTGCAAGAGAAACTTAGAGAGAAGCAGAGAGAGGAGAAAGAGCTCATAGAGTGGCAAAAAATGAACAAGCAATTGTCAACTGACAGCGGCAATGAAGCCAGCAGCGATGACAGCAATGACAGCGTTCGCAATTCCAGAAAGCGTGTGATACCTGATCAGGGTGAGGGGAAAAAAGATTTTTTTGCTATGCATTTTTTTAAAAATTGGGGGTGTTATGCTCAAGTGTTCATGATTTTGTATTGATGGGAGGGTAGAGGAGAGGTTGTTTTAAATCTCTAATTTATATTGACACAGTATTCAACTTTCTATTCTTTTCTTGCAACTTAGAAAAACAATGATTTCTTTTTTTGTTACAGCTGGAAAATACATTTTGGATTCTAGTATGTCAGGCAAAATCGATCTCAGTGATCTGGAAACAACTTGGACTGGCGCTGAACAATCTCTGTTCAGAGTCCTGTGGAAAGTATTCTACAGTAACTATTGTGCTATTTCCCAGCTCATCAAAGGGAAGACTTGTGCTCAAGTAATTGTGTATTCTTATTTATGTATAACAGATGTTTTTTTGAATTTGATTGACATAGTGAAAATATTTTTGGAACAGTGATAGGTTTTCGGTCCTATGTCCTTTGAAACCACTCTTGTCCTTAGAATTTTTTTATTTACTATTGTGACATCTTTTATCTTCTGAATACGTACGAGTACAAATTTACAAAGTTAACATGATATTTTGATTGCTGTCACTTTCTCAACCAACATTGGTTTAAACCAGGGGTGCACAACTTCTGGCTTACTGGCCAGATGCAGCCAGTCAAGAGATACTATCCAGCTCACGAAAGATGTACGGGTAGAATAGCATGCGTGCGTGCACACACACATGTTGAAAAAAAGATAAATTGCATGAAAAAAAAAGTTGCGATGGCTAGAATTACAGGAATGTCCCCTAAAATACTAGGTCATGGCAACCCTATACCTACAAATTTCTGGCCTGTGAGTGGCATAAATGCAGCATATCTGTCCTGCGGATTGAATATGTTGTGTACTTGATCTAAACCATGATGAAATGTTCAATATTTATATTTTTCCTTTGCTCAGATGGATTGGATAGATAAGTTATTTTTATTGGTTTGTAAATTTCTAAAATTTATACATTTCTCTTAGACATACACATTTGCCCAGAAGGAGTTGGCTGATTTCAATCCAGAGGAAGCAGCACTGAACAGCACCCCACCTCGCAAGAAAAAGAAGAAGCAAAGGTTATGGTCTATGCATTGCCGCAAGATTCAGCTGAAGAAAGATTCATCATCTAATCACGTATACAACTACACGCCCTGCGATCACCCTGGCCATAGCTGCGATCATACTTGCCCCTGTGTCATGGCTCAGAACTTCTGTGAGAAGTTTTGTCACTGCGATGCTGAATGTGAGAGTTTGGTTTATTCTAAACTAAGTCATATATCTTTGGGCCAATTATTTTAATTATTTGTTAAAATTTCTTGGTGGTTTGAACCGATTGGATATTTAATTAGCATATTTATTCAAAACTAGTGCATATTTTTTTGCATTCCAAAATCAGACTTTTTCACCTGGCTGAGCCTTTAACCATTTGGGTGCGCAAATAGTCTGAGATATGCTCATCTCTCTCTGCGCAAGCAAAAATACATTTTTTTTTTCAGTTTTATTTTTTGAAACATAGATGGCAATCAAATTCAGACGTTGGTTGGATCAAATAAAAGTGAAAAGAGTGGGGGAACACACACAGTACAAGAACTCCTCCTAGCCAAATCATAGTCCGCTCTTTGAGATATTTGAGCAGGTGGTCAAAGAAAGTCTTGCCACAGAGAGCAACAGACCTACAAACGGTACAAAAATAATTCAATCATTACACTTCACTCACAAAATATAGATGTCAGCACTGAAAAATCAGACAACACTAGATACTCATTCAGACAGTTAAGTACAAACTCACACTTCCGACAGACCAGACACGACCCAGGCTCTGTCCCTCCCGGGATATAAGCCTTTCACCCGAGTGGGTTGAGTCGTGCTGGGGAGACACACTTCCGGCACAACTCACTAGGTAGTAAATTGTCCATACATGGCTATAGACCTGAGTTGTGCTCAGTTTGATAGAAAAGAAAGGAAAGATGGTCGAAGACTTGCGCCATGCTGGGAATGTGTGTGTATGTGTTGTGAACCTATTGTGAAGCTTGTTTGTGTGTAATGCTTGTTATAGTGTTGCCATGTCATCAATTTTTCAAACTATGAGTGAAGTTCATTGATTGAATAATTGTATCATTGTTGGCTTGTTGCTCTCTGTGGCGAGACTTTTTAATGGGGAGTACAAGCATACCTGCCACAAAATAGAGATTTAATAAAAGGGGAAACCCATATATTTTCTTACATGATTTATATGCTATTCTAAGAATTTCATTCAAAAACAGCAATTAAAATCATCGGGGATGATTGAGCTGGCCACTAATGCCATCACACACAAATGCAATGGGAACAGTTTAAGGGTTGAATCAGTGGTAGTAGTCTCTAAAATTTGTCACTGTATACAAAAGCAGCAATTCATTCTGCACTACAATAAATATACCGTGCACGTACTGCTCATTACCTGGGGATGAGTTCTACATACTTAGGGGGAACCTTTGAAAGAAGATAAAGTGAGTGCTTGAACACACACGCACACGCTCTCTCTCTCTTCATACTGTCTGAAAATGAGTTACCAAGTTGTAGTAATCACCCAACAATATAACTCAGAGTACCATCATGGAAAAGTCACAAAATAAGGGAAAAAAGGTCACTAAACAAGAAAAGCTGCAGGTTCTTTTATAAATCAATTTTCAGATTTTACGCTGGCAAGTTCTTATGCTCAATTTTAAAGCATGAAATCATGGCCTCATATTGGGATTAACGTCGTGAAAATGATCCCTAATGTAGAGGGGGAGTGATGGAAATAATTGTTTTTTATCACTGAATTGGAAGCGGTGATTGCCCTCTTCCGCCATATCCACCTACGGATAGATGGAACATCAGTTCCCCCCTTCCCCATTTGAGGAACTTGCATCTGCTTATGTGTGAAGTGGTGGTCGGCTGAAAGTAACTTTTTCTGGTTTTCAGAAGGAGCAAATATGAGTTAGTTTCCATTCCGAAAAAAAAAGTCATTGCAGCGAGCAACAGAAAAAGTTATGGTTTCTATCATTGATCTTCATTACACATAATCCTGACAAAATGTTGAGAGGCAAAAGAGCTATTCTACCAAATAACCGTAGTTAAATGGTTAAAGTTGCTAAATAATAAGTATTAAATATCCAAAATCACCAGATAAATGAAATTGAATTAACTCAAAGACAATACAATTAACACAGATACTAACACATACAGTAGATCCTGCTTATAAGGTTTTCACAAAGAACATTTTTCCCCTTGGTATGACTCATTTTCGTCGTCCCAACTCTCACTAATACTCGCCCATATTTCCCGTTTGAAGAGCTTTTCCTCTTACAACTTTTCTTCACGATAGTTTTTCGAAAAACGCTATAAATGGGATCCACTATATTACATTCCTCAATTTTACCCAAGGGACCATATAATCCGTCCAGGGTTCATTGATTAACATATAAATGATTCGTGTTGCCAAATAAGTCGAGGAAAAATTACTAAATCGTCCTTTGGGTATACGTGCCAGACACTCTGTCATTAATTTATTAAACATGTAGGAACTGAAATTAGATTAATTTTGCTGAATATCATCCACACTGTTTTTTTAATGCAAAATATATTGATTATGAAAAATATCAATTAATTTAATTAATTTCAGTGCATCGTTAGTGAATCAAAATTAGTCACATAATTTTGTTTCTGTACATTTTTCAGGTCAACAGAGATTTCCTGGCTGTAGATGCAAGGCCCAGTGTAATACTAAGCAGTGTCCATGTTACTTGGCTGTGAGGGAATGTGATCCAGATTTGTGTCAAACTTGTGGGTCTGGTATGATTAGTTTTTTTAAGACTCCATTATAGTTTCAAAATTTCTTTTTGGCATGGAGGAAATGGTATAGTAATGTGCCTCCAGAGACAACATACTTGTTCCAGTTGGAAGAAGTTAGTATGAACATTATTTTATAACATTTGTTTTGAACATAGAATTTTCTTTTGTATGATTTTACAGACCAGTTTGATGTGCGAAATATATCATGCAGAAATGTCAGCGTACAAAGGGGCCTAAGAAAAGTGAGCTTGCTGTTTTATTATTACTGTGATGGTATACATTATATATTTTTGTCTGAGGGTCATCATTGCCTTTGTTCTTTGAGACTTTGATGTCACTCTTTTTGAGTTTGAACGATCAAAATTCTAATGCATTTTTGAAGTTTTTAACATTTAATGGAATGGAAGTTTGAACATTTAATGGAATAAGCGGTTGTGAATTTAACAGTTGAAAATCACTAATCAGGTTTTTATGGCTGTTCTTCAGTGAAATACTATTTTGTGAGGTTAAGGAACTGTAGAATGGGTCTTAGCCCCAAAGCAGAATGTTTTGCATTGGTCTGCAACAAGTCTTTCAGCTGACTGGAAAGGTTCTGCAGCAAAAATTCCCATAATGGTGTATGTTGTTTTCTACACTTAGAATTCTTCCAGATTTTTCTGCAACAGCATTAATTGTTCTGCGACACGTATGTCAGTTTTCGGCATATTCTGCTTTGTGGGGGGGGGGGGAAGGCTAAGTTTTTCCATAATGCTTCACTATTAACATTAGTTTACAATGCTAGGAAATATATTATCAATTTAGTAAAGTGTTTGGAGGGGGAAAACTCTAACCTACAACAGTCCCTTAGCTCAATAAGACAGTCTTTCACTCAGCAGATGAAAATTTGTTCGAAAGTCTTCAGTTGGTTGAGAAGTCTTCAGAGACTTCAGTCCAAATGTTCGATTTTATGAAGATGGCCTCACTTGTGAGTAGATGCAAAGTTTGAATTTCTTTTTAGCACTCGAGTCAAACCTCACACAGGATATTTTCAAAGTTTTCATCTCTTTTTTTGCTTGAATATATTTTGTTAAATTTTTTCTTCGATTTTTACTAGAGATGTGAGGTGAGATGCCCCAATTTTTACATCGCCTGGATGTAAAAATTAGGGAATAATCGAGAATATTCATTTTTCTTTTAAATAATTTAAATTTTTTTTTTACTAATTTGTTTATATTGTGAAATATAAATCAGTTTTCATTGTGTGAAACATTTTACAACAAAACAATTTTTGGTATAATCACCCCCAACGACAACTTATTTAGTTCGAGAATATTCTCCAAGTCATGATGAGAATTTTTAAAAGTTTGGTTATGTAAAGATTTTAGAAACCTTTAGATTAAAACCTTAAAAAATTATTTTAAAATTAGATAAATTTTCAGAAATAAGTTCTCAAAACAAAATAAATTAAATCAGAGTTGATTGATAAAGGAAGATATTGTTATACAATCACCTTCATTCTAAGAAGAAACAGAACTGATGTTTTCTTCAATGCACATACACTTAAATTCTGTATCACTCGTATTTCTTTGAAAGTTGTGCAAATCAGCCCTGCTGGTTTAATTTTCTTGCTTTCAAACTTTAATATTGTGGTCTACAAACTTCAATATTCCCATCTTCTTTTGGACGGGAAGAAAGATGGGGACAGAGAATATTCTCTCGAAGGACTACTATTATAAATTACTAGAGAATATTCTTATCAAAAATAATAATTATTCTCAAGTTATTTATCAAGATTATTTATTATAATACATGTTATTACATATATTCTTGATAATACTCTCTGGAAAGATTTCGGTATCTGAAGCATATTCTCATCAAGAATATTCTCTGAAAGGACTATTGTTAATAATAATAATAATTCTTATTATTTTCTATAAGAATATTCCCCAGTAATTTATAAAAGTAGTCCTACCAGAGAATATTCTCAAGGATATTATATGTAACTATACTATAAATAACAGGAGAATATTCTCATCAAGAACTTATAAGAATATTCTTGTTATTTATAATATTAGTCCTACCAGAGAATATTCTTGAATATTCTCCTTCATGAGCATATTCTCTGAAAGATTGTTCTCTAGAATTTTAAATCTCTAATTTTTACATAGTTTACATACATATACAATGATAAGAAATTTTTCCTTTGTTTCATTTAAATTCATCAAACTAATCCAAATCAGAATCAAAATATAATCTATTCATTGATTAGTGCTTCAATTTGCACTGTTATGAAATGGGAATTTTTCTGAAACTGAATATTATGTGTCTCTTGACATTTCGTTTTCATGCAGGTTTCACTGTATAAATAGAACTATACTAAACGTGTTATTGGTTTTGGTGAATGATAAATATGCAGAAAGTACCTCGGCACAAACTTCAACATGGTTAATTTTATGTTTTTCTATTTATATTCAGCCCACATTGAAGTAATTTTACTCTTATACTGCCTGCAAAAGTAAGCCTTGGTGAAATATAGCCCACAAGCCAAAAACTGTGTGCAACTGTGATTTGCTTTTATCTAATTACTAGTTATCAAATTGGATGCATTCTTATATTTCCTATTGATATAAAAATGTGGGTGAAGTGAAATGAGTGTTCAAAGTAAGACTGCGAAAACAACATTAGGTAGTTTTTGAACCGAAATGTCTTGGTGATCCTTATTGAGAGATGCAAACAATCAATGCTACCACTTCATCCAAGCTAGAATTAATTTTTTTTTTAAAAATCACTATAATCAATATTAGAAATCTTTATGGATATTACAAGAATAATAAACAGCAGTAGTAACTATATTTTTTCATGTATTTTTAGCATTTGCTGTTGGCACCATCTGATGTTGCTGGATGGGGAATATTCCTCAAAGATACGGCTCAAAAGAATGAGTTTATATCAGAATATTGTGGTGAGGTAGGTATTTTTATTTTGCAAACATCCATTTTATTTTTAAAAAAATGCATATTTTTAATCATATCTATTCTTCACATGTATATGAACGATTAGAAAATTTCTTTCAATGTAGTGTAATTACATAAGGACTCTTCAATTTATACAATGGAATAGGTGTCAATGCTTCCAATTTATCCAGAAGCCTTCTCATTTTTCAGCTTTATTGATATTTTCCCGATTTTTCATATTTTGAAGGAAAAATCCCTGAAAGTACGAATCGTGCTTCATTTGAATGGAAAATCCTTAAAGAAAATATTCCTTCAGTCCTTGCACTTCCAGGCTTACCATGTTCAAAAATGTGGGAAATCAGGATTTTTCAAGTACAAAAAATTGGTAATTGTTGCCAAATATGATGCCAAAAAGCAAGTAAAGTTGCCAAATTTATTAGGTATTGCTAAAATTATTACTAAAAAAACAGGATCGCGAAAAATGCGTCCTGCAAAAATGGGATTTATGTATGGTAACTGTTGCAATCCCAAAAAATTCCTGTTTTTTTCCTATGAGACAAATACAGTGCACAATGCAGTTCCTGCTTCCATTTGCAGAACTCTGCTAACTTTCCAGGTAATGCCATATTTCACGACCAGTACAAGACTTCCAGATTATGAATTTTATATTGCAGGTTTTCTCAATTGTTACCATCAAGATAAAAAAGATGAAAACTTAAAAAAATAATAAAAGAAACAATGAGTTTTTGTAGCTTTTTCCACTGTCACACTTCCTTTTCTCTTTAAAATACCCCCCTTTCATGAGAGCTCTTGTGGTGTCGCACTAGCTGGACCTCTAGGTGCAGTAACCTGTATGGATGCTGGTGAAAGGTGCCTAAATCTATGAATGTAAAAAAGAAACATCACTGCCTGTTCATGTGGAAAGCCTTTCTTTTTACGTGTTTGATCATATGACAGCTGGTAGATAATTAAATCACCATATTTTCTCCTTGTATGACTATGTTGACCACATTTGATAGTGAAAATTATGGCAAATCGGGATCTATGTACTGAGAAATACAGAACACATAGCTTTTTGTGGGGAAAAATTAATAATTTTGCTAACAAATAAATGGAAGATTGAGGGGTTCAGCAAATCTTAATGAATTAGAATGATTTCACCAAAAAAATGATTAAAATGTTCTTCAAATATCATAAATTCAAGGAAGTATCATTAAAAAAATACTGGACATTTTTCTTCAGAATAGTCAGACAGAAAATACTAACAAAAAATACAGGAATGCCCTGTAAAATATGAGTGGTATGGCCCCCACATATATCCTTTTCTTATGCCCATAAAATTTTTAAACACACAAATGCATGTTTATCAGTTTTTTAAGTAAATTACAGGTTTTTCATTTTTTGAAGGTTGACATGCCTGCACTTGCTTAAAATTCGGGAGCTTTCATACGTCAAATGACAGGGTTCTCAGCGACCTAAAAGGCCAGGGAAAATATTAAAAAATTTAGCAAAAGTCAGAAAAATATGCTTGATAAAAGTGTCATATCATTTCATATAAGTAATTGTTTGATAGAGAAGTCAGGGAGAACTTCTGTGGGGGACTCGAAAAATATTTGGAAGAGTACCATTTTTGAATTTTATATTTCTTTGAGAGTTATGCTCAGGGAAATGATCAAGCAGAATTCGCTTTGACCCCTGAATAAGCTTCCCCCCCCCCTCCCCATGCTGTTAGATCTAATATTTTGTTCAGTCTAATTTTGCAGTGATTTTCATTTTTGGTGAATATTTTTTGCTTGTAACGGATAAGTATATCAAGGCAAAGTATCATTGCTTCTATTATGAGGCTTTTGATATCCTGCTTCATCAACTTCTGCAAAAAATGTTCATGAGTAGCTAATTGAAGTAAAGAAAATATTTATGATTTGAGGTTACTTCTATCTTTGGTGAACAGTTATTTGGGTGAAAAAATATTTGGTATTGAGCATGGATTTGATAATCAACTTTGATTTGTCTACTCATTAAACTAATCATATTCTGTCTACTCATCAAAATCTTTGTTATTTATTGACTTTTATTTACAGGTTATTTCTCAAGATGAAGCTGACCGCAGAGGGAAAGTCTATGACAAATACATGTGCAGTTTCCTCTTCAACTTGAACAATGGTGGGTAGAAAAATTTTTGTGTCTGTAGTTTTTTTTCTATTTAACGTTTGCCCATTTTTAATTTTCTTTTCCCTTTTCTAAATAACCTTTGCACTTCCATTTTGCTGATGCAGCACTCGGATGTCAACACATTAATAATGTGATTATATGTTTTTTCAATGATTCCAAATGTTATTCATCTCTGACTTGACCATTAGTTTCCCTTTCGCAGCCATCGTTATTCAATATCTCTGGATCCAAGGCGAGTAAAATGTTTGAAGCAATTCGATGGAGCATTGACTAACAGACAGTATGAGTAGTGTTATATCGAACCACTGGAAGAATATATATATATGTAATTATCAGATTAACCCAGGCTCCTAGTGGTCCAATATACATTTAGAAAAAAACGATGACTCATGAAAAGAAGGAATCAGTTAAATTTCATTAGCTTTTAATATTTAATCAAATGATCATATGAAAAGAACGAGTTATATTTACACAAAATTAAAGTCAATTAGAAAAATCCATTTCCACGATATCAAATTCTGCATAATACATAAACAAAATACTGTATGTTCAATTATAATAATTTTAACTTGATGTTGGAATAACTCTCTTTTAATCACTCTTTATACCTAATTTCACCATCTCTGCCCCCGGTTAATTCCTCCTAATTTAGGTTTTAACTAAACGTCTATAATTTACTAGAATTGTGGTAAGAATTTCTTTCCTACCTTTTCCTCCATCCCTTTCATCACGGATGATCGCCGCTCCTGATGCTACAGTTGAAAAATGTGTTTTCAAAAAAATTCTCCTCTTTCTACATTTTTTTTCCAACTTGATTTCTAGTTTGCACTAATCAATCTGCTCTAATTTTTCAAAGATTCCAAAAAGTAAAGTTTTGAGGGGTACCAACCCCCTATTTCTAATTGGTAGTCCGGCTTCAAAGAAAGATCCTTCCATTGGGTGATGAGGATTACGTAGGTACAAATAGTATTAAAATTGACATCATTGGTCAAGGTTCACCCCCTACGATCTTTCGAAGCATATGGGAGGAAGACGTTTTCTGTGGGGGGGGGGGGAAGTTGTACAAAAAAGAAGGAAAAGAAAAGTAGAGAGGAAGCAAGAAAGTCAGAAAGCACATATTCCCAAGAAGGGATGCGTACAATAGATGAAATAAAGTCAATCGCCTGCAGGTGGCAATTACAAAGGTCAAGAGGCTTCAGTATATAGGGGAGAGAGAGAGAAAAGAAGAATACGGAGCGGCTATTACGCAAACTTTGAAGGGGCCCTTTAAGTAAGTGGCCATAAAATTAAGGAGTGTTGATGGAGGCGAAAGAGCATGTTTTTTACAATTTAAATGGCTCAAGTCCCCTTTTCCCTTTTCTCTTATTATTATATTATATTGGGCTGGAAATTGGACCTCTCCCGCTTCATCTGATAGCGATGGCTAGTGACGCCATAGCAATGCACATCCATCTTGCGGAAAAAGAAAAAAAAAACGAAAAAAAAAGAAAAAGAAAATATAAGTCGGGAGATTACAATACTGGCAATAAAATTATGTTTGCTCTTCAAAACATGAATGAAAATCTGATATGTACAAATGTACATCACTTGACACAAAGGTAAGCAATGTAGGAATGCATTGAAAAGAATACTCGTACCTAGATATACATATGCGAAAAGAAAAATATATATATATGTAATATAATACTTAGAAGTGAATATACATTATGTGTTGTAGATATATACATGTGCTTCGATATTGTCGTAAGTGAATTGCAGATAGATAATATAAGCAGAAATAAAATAATATACCAAAGATCTTTGCATAAATCACTGAGCATGAAATACACAGAAGCTTTTAAAAATTTCATGAATTCATAACGTAGATTACGTATCATCCCTTTCGATGATTTATCGGAAGTATTTTTTTTTTTCTCGGAATGGTGAAAATACGTATAATTTCTTCGTATAACGTCACAAAAATATATCAATAATACGTTTAGACACAGCAACAAGAAAATCACTGTTGCATTTATCACTGAAATAAATGTAACATTAACTGTCGCAGAACATGTTTCCCTGAAAATGCTGCGCATTGATTCTAGATAAGTTACAGCACATTCATTACTCTGAACTTCAACGTACTTGTTCAGTGCCTCGAGTGTTATTAGTTCGAAAGTGTATATTTTCAAAATCCAGCTGTACAGGAAACAAATTGGCTTGTCGTGGCTCAATCCGCACTAGACCCAATGTCAGGAATCAGTCCTCATGATGTTCAGCGTGGGTTGCACTTTGCAGCGAATGTGTATAGAGCGTCGAATGTGTTTGTTCTTTTCACATGTGAGTCACTGAATAGAGGACGACGCTGGAGTACTGTCGAAGCGAAAATTATTAAACGAAATATTCGACCGTTCGTTCGTGTTCAGACGTGCAGTCAGTCCCGAACACTATTTGTTACACAGACGACTGAGGACAACCAAAGTGCGACACCGACGAAGCATCTCGTTCCGTAGGCGTATCCAAGAGAAATTGCACGTAAACAATTTCAGTGTATGGTGTCTGGAAACGGCAGTTCAATGTGAAGTTTTGAACACATTAGTGAAGTTAGCAAATTTCTTTGCTTGAAGATATCACTGCCACATTACTCGGTGAACCATCGCATCAACGAGTCTGAGTGATCGATGTCGTTGTCTGCTGAAAAGGAATTTGCATCGTTCGAAGGGAAAGTTTGAAACAGTTGATAACTGTCTCCTCTAATCAGAGATAATTGAAATTTGTGAGCGGTGTCCTGAGAGTACGGGCACATTTCACTTATGAATTATGAACGTTGAAGGGATATAGAAACATAGTATATAAACCATTTGGCAGAGGAAGAAAAAATCTTACCACAGTGTGATCATTTATAATCATTCCCAAATTAAACTTGTTTAAATGCTCAATATAAATATTATAACTCTGAGGGATTATAGATTCCAACATCAAATTATACTACACTAATACGCAGTATGTTGTATTCTTAACACAAAATTGCATATATGCTATATGGGGATATTTACATGAAAGTACTTGCATGCGTAAGTGTACAACATTAATACTTTTGTTCCTCATACACATTTTTAACATTTTGACAAAAAATTTTTTTTTTCTTTTCCTTCACTTCCATTTTTTCTTCTTTCATAATTTCATTTTTTTTTTCTTAATTTCATTTTTTTCATCCTTATTTTGTTTTGTCTTTTTTGTATACTTTCATATCCCTTTTTTTTTCTATACTTTCATCTTTTTTCTATACGTTCAATTTTCCTTTTATAATTTCATTTTTTTTTCTTTCATCTTTTTTTTTTTTCTCATAGTCTCATTTTTTTTCTCACACTTTCATAATAACTTTTTTTTCATAATTCCATTATAACTCTACTTTGTTTTCAAGGTTTTAACAATTTTTTCTCAAATATAATAGTGCGAAATTGATTACGCATAGAAATGAACAATGTAAATGCATCCATTAAACATATAGTTTTCAATATAAACATAATTTGACAGTCATTGTTGCTGAATGCTTCATCTTCTGCTTCTTCAGAAATAGAGATATGTACATATATGAATTTTTTTATTTTTATTTTTTTAATAAAGTGGGACTTGATCAAACTTGCAGTGCACTTCAATGTCTACCTCAAATTTAATTTGTGAAGGAGAGATAGTGAGTTTGAAGAAAAATTTTGCATGAAAAAAAAAGAAAATTGGAAACAAATAAGCGTTCACCGTCCAATGAGGGGCCCTTCTCACTGAACAATCAACAGCATATTTGTATCCACGACGGAATTCCAGTAATAAAAAAAAACTTATCACTGAATACGATTATAAAATTCGATGAATTAATTTTCGAATAATCGTTATAGAAATTTTAAAGAAAAATTTATATTTTCAAGTCCCATATTATTTATGTATTTACATACACAACACTTGATTAATATGTTCCAAAAGTGAAAGTGTTAATTTGTGCCGGCCGGTTAGAGCGCAAATTGTATCGATGACCAACGGAACGCTGAGGCAATAAATTACGGGACATATTATCCAGAGCAGGGGGTGCATCACTTGCTGTACTTGTGGAAGGCCTTTGGGCTTGACATCCTTGAATAGAAGATTGTGGCATTACAACGGCAGGGTTATCTGTGTTTCGAGAAGGCTCCTCGGAATAGTGCCCAGGGCTACTGCTGGGTGGGTTCCCCACCGAAGGTGCGGCACTAGGAGAAATACATTGAAGCCATTGAAGGTCAGACAATTCATCGAAACTAGCGTGTGGCCTTTGTTGTACAATGGAGTCTGCCGGATTTCTACTATTTCTGTTTTCCCTAATAGTACTGTGCATATAATCCAATTCATGACGTCTTTCTTTGAATGGGATCAACGTGTTTGCATGTACTTTAATAGGTTTTGCTTTTGGATTTCTTGTATCAATTATTGTAAAATTTACAGGATTGTGAACTGTGAGAATTCTGTAGGGACCGACGAAATTTCTTCGCTTAGGAAGCGAAGCGTGTCTATCAGCGTCGGGTTGATGCAAGAATACTAATTGACCTGGGTGAAAATTCCTATCTTTCGCGAATTTTCGTTGGTAATTTTCCTGCCTCTCTGCTGATGTAATTAGACTTTCACGCACTTTGTTGAATGTGTACTGCAGTTGTGTTGTTTTTTGTGTGACAAAATCAGAATATGAGACACGTGTATGTGGAGTTGTCTGATTAAGAATGTCTGTTGGAAGTGTAGGGTCGTAGGAAAGATGTAAATATGCTGGCTTTTCCTGTGTTGCTTGATGAATAGTTGAATTATAAATTAATTCATAGTAATTAATGTATGCATCCCAATCAGTTGTTCCTAGTGCAAATATAGAGAGGGACTTCTTCAAGTTAGAATTTATCCTTTCACTTTGACCATTGGATTGTGGGCACATCGCCGTTGTTTGCAATTTCGTTACCCCTAGACGACTACAAAGTGCTTTAAAAAGGTCACTCACAAAATTTGAACCTTTGTCTGATAATAATTTCTCAGGAAATCCAAAAGTGCAAGCAAAGTCAAGGAATTTCTCTGCTGTTGTTTTTGATGTTTGGTCGGGAACTGCGTACAGTTTCACAAATTTTGTGAAATGATCAATGAACGTAAGTATGTAGCAGTTTCCACGTGAGGTGTTAGGCAATCTTCCGACAAAATCGCAAGAGACATATTCCATTGGTCGAGATGGAATAAAATGACGTTGCAATGGAACAGGTGGTACTCTACGAGGAGATCGGAAAGATGTGCAATGTGTGCAAGATTCTACGTAATGTTTTGTATCTGTGTATAAATTATCCCAGAAATACTTCTCTTTAATGGCGTGGTATGTTTTTAAGTGTCCAAAGTGTGTCAAGTGGTTGGCTGCAAGAATGTGTGGCTTGAACTTGTTAGGTATAACTATTTGTAGTATGATCTTCTGACCCCCTGAGCGAGTGATAATCCCTTTGTGCATAAGAAGACCATTCGATAGGGCATACTTAATCCTGAGCTTTGAGTGTTGAGTGTTATCGTCTTCTAATGTAGAGATTATGGTTGACAATTTAGGATCTTCGCGCTGAGCCAACTTTATCTCCTCTATGGAGGGTAAAGTGATCTGTACTGTATTCACATGAAAGTCGCGTGAAAAAATATCGGCGACTTGGTTTTCCGAAGATTTGATTAATTCAAAATCATAATTAAATTCTGAGAGAAATGCAAACCATCGAGTGACTCTGCTTCCTGGTGAATCCCATTTCGATAATTTGGTCAAAGCAGCATTATCACACCTAATAGTGAAATGCCTACCATACAAATAGTACTTGAATGCTTTTACAGATTCCACAATGGCCATTAATTCTTTTTCCATAATAGTGTATCGAATTTGTGTGGGATTTAACTTCTTGGAAAAATATGCAATTGGATGTATGACATTAGAATTGTCTATTCTCTGCCCAATCATTGCACCTAATGCAACGTCACTGCTGTCAGTAGAAAGGATAAATTCCTTGTTGAAATCCGGATGAATCAAAATTGGAGGTTGCGAAAGTTTTTGTTTTAGAATGTCAAAAGCATTCTGGGCCTCTTGAGTCCAATGAAATTTTCTACTCTTTCTAGTGAGGTTAGTAATAGGTGCCGTAATATCTGAAAAATTTTGTATGAAACGCCTGTAATACCCAACCAGCCCAATAAAACGGCGAATTTTCCGTACAGTGTTGGGAACTGGAAAGTCTTGTATCTTTCTAATGTTTGTCTCAATGGGGCGAATGCCTGAACTGTTCAAAGTATGCCCTAGGAATTCGATCTGAGGAACAAGAAATGAACATTTAGCTGGATTAAGTGTCAAACCAAAATAGCGGAACCTCTCGAATAGTTTTCTCAATTTGTAGAGCATTTGTGAGACATTGTCGGCACCCAAGCAAAAATCATCAATATAGTTGGCAATTTTCAAATCCGAAAGAGGAGCTAAAAGTTGATCTGAAAGATTGGAAAATGTTTCCGGACTAGCATTCAAGCCTTGAGGCATAGTTTTGTAACGGAACGAGCCAAATGGAGAGCTAAATGTTGTCATGTCACGATCCTCGGGTTTCAAAGGAATCTGCCAAAAAGATGATGATAGATCAAGGGAGCAAAAAAGATTAGATCCCCGTAGCATTTCCAGTAAGTGATGAATGATTGGTAGAGGATATCTTGGATATTTTAAGTGAGCGTTCAATTTTCTATAGTCTACTACCAATCGCCATTTCTGTTGCTTCGGGTCTCCTGAAGGATTTTTTTTCTTTATCATGATCAAAGGGAAGCTTATGTGACTGTCTGATTTTTCAATCAAATTTGCTTGCTCTAATTCATTTAACTGACATTTTAATTCGTCTCTCAAAGCGTAGGGAACATTGTAGGGGCGAGTAGATGGTAGTTTTGATGAATCTACTTGTAAAATAGGAGTGATTTTATCTGTACAACCTATGGTGTATAAGCGTTTACTAAATATATCACCAAATTCAAAAAGTAATTTCAATAGCTTCGAACGAGTTGGAAGGTCTAAGTGGCTCAGCTCAAAATCATTTTCCGACAATTCCTGCCTGCGTAACTGTTTGATTTCCTGCATGTCTCTGATTACTACGTCATTCGTGATTGTACCTACACGAGTGTTTTTGTTTAGAGCCACTTTTCGAGCGGTCAAGTTCGAAAGCATAATGGGGATCGTTTTATCTTTAGAGATGGAGCACACAGCTCTATGTACTTCTATAGCATCGTTTTGTAGTGTAGGTGTCAACATTATATCATCCCCTTCACTAGCCAAAATGTCAGTTTTCAAATACACTACCCTGGATTCGTGTGGCAAAAGTGTGATTTTCGTTGCTAGTCGGGCGTACTCTGTGGATAATGTGTTACAAGTTGGAGAATTGGCGTCTCGTATTTTAATTTTTGTATTACCAGCTTCTAATATGTCATTATCGAGGTTGAGTGTGAATTTGTGGGCCTTCAAAAGGTCATAGCCAATTATTGCTTGGTATTGTGTAGCCAAATCATTTCTGACTATAAAAAATGAATGAATAATGCATTTATTTCCCAAAGTGAGAGGGATTTTGAATGACCCCAAAATATCTAGTGGCTCTCCTGAAATAGATTTAACTCTGACATCAGTGTTAGCTTTTTTTATCCGTGCATCATTTCTGATTTTCTGAAAAACAGAATACTGAAGTAATGAGACTGAGGCGCCAGAATCAATCAAACTGGTTGTTTGGCAACCAACAAATTTGACATCAGCAACAGGAAGGTAGAAGTCATTTTCTTGTGAATCCAGAATCTGTGTGTTTATCGTTTTAACTTGTGTAATACATGTATCTTGTTGCGGCTCTGTAGAAGTTGAAGTGGTATTCATGTTGGGGGAACGGACTCTAGCCGCGGAAGTGGAAGCACTTTCGTTCGTTCCCCTAATTAGTTTAAATTACCGGAATGAGATGTGTTGTTCTCAAATCTTACTGATCTGCCTGTATTGCTTCTTCGAGGATGTGGTGAATGATTGCGTGTATTAAAACGTCCTCGATTAGAATGAAATGTCTGATGAAAATTTTGAGTGCGTGGTGCGTGTGAACGTTGGTTGAAACGGTGCTCAGGATTATAAGCATAGCATTCTGAAGTTGTATGATTGTTTCGACCACAGTTTCCACAAAAATTCTGAGCATAATGAGGGTATCTATGACCTTCAAAATCATTGAGTGGAAATCTGTGTGAAATTGTTTCGTTGCAGCAAGTGTTTCCACCGCAACCTGCGGTCCACACCTGTGTGTGAGTATATTGCTGTGGGGGTTCAGAGAATGCTTGAGTTGTGGAGGGGTTATTTTCAAAATGAAATTGCGCACTGTTTTCGTGCCTTGGCACGGAGTGCAGTTGAAGATTTTCCACCTGCTTTTGTAGTGCAGCAAGTGTGTTGTGGGTCAGTTTTGTGTGCGTTTCTAGTAAGCTCCTGATTTCTTTATCTTTGCTGTTTTCTACATTACAAATTGTCTCGTGTTGTGTTGATGATTCATTAACTTGTAAAGTTTCAATGAAATTCACAGCATCTTGAAACGATTGGGGGTCTTTCACTAAAATAGAACTTTTGTATTTTGGTAGGAGGCCTTCCAAGAATTTGGCTAGTCGTGTTTGTTCGTAGAGTGATTTCACTTCGGGTTTACTGATATCGGCATTGCCGAAAAATTGTTGTGTATTTGTGGAAACACGAGCAGCATAGATTTTGACCCCTTCGTCGGAGGACATGCGACAATTCGAGAAAAGTTGCTGCCGTGTAGCAAGGCTTGTTTTGGTGGAGAAAAAATCCAAAAATTTCTGTTTAAAGTTTTCATAATTCTGCTCATTTTCCAAATCAACATTGTTAATGATCTGTGTCAACGCATCTCCCCTAACTCTGGATTTCAGCAACAATAATTTCTCTGATTCAGTACAATTTGCGGTTTTTGCGATTGCCTCTAACGTATCAACAAAATATCGGGGAGTGACAGCGGATACGTTGTCAAAATGGGGGATTAATGCCTGGCACCCCGCTAACTTATTAAAATTGCTAGGATCTTCAGCCATAGTGCAATATATTCAAAAGATTTCACAAAATTATAAATTCAAAATTCAATGAAAGTAAATGTAGAAATTCCCAAAACACAAAAAGTTTCCATACAATAATAAATTTCAACACCAACTTAATGTTTCTTTTTTTTCCTTTTAAATTATCATTATGACCATATCAATTTGAACATTCTCTCAAGAGTCATCATTTGTTCATGTTTTGACATTTTTATCTGAAGGTGATAAAAGGGTAAATTTATGAATTGAGAACAGTATTACAAAAAATAAAATTTGGAATAATACTGTAAGGGAATGGTCACGGCACCATTGTTATATCGAACCACTGGAAGAATATATATATATGTAATTATCAGATTAACCCAGGCTCCTAGTGGTCCAATATACATTTAGAAAAAAACGATGACTCATGAAAAGAAGGAATCAGTTAAATTTCATTAGCTTTTAATATTTAATCAAATGATCATATGAAAAGAACGAGTTATATTTACACAAAATTAAAGTCAATTAGAAAAATCCATTTCCACGGTATCAAATTCTGCATAATACATAAACAAAATACTGTATGTTCAATTATAATAATTTTAACTTGATGTTGGAATAACTCTCTTTTAATCACTCTTTATACCTAATTTCACCATCTCTGCCCCCGGTTAATTCCTCCTAATTTAGGTTTTAACTAAACGTCTATAATTTACTAGAATTGTGGTAAGAATTTCTTTCCTACCTTTTCCTCCATCCCTTTCATCACGGATGATCGCCGCTCCTGATGCTACAGTTGAAAAATGTGTTTTCAAAAAAATTCTCCTCTTTCTACATTTTTTTTCCAACTTGATTTCTAGTTTGCACTAATCAATCTGCTCTAATTTTTCAAAGATTCCAAAAAGTAAAGTTTTGAGGGGTACCAACCCCCTATTTCTAATTGGTAGTCCGGCTTCAAAGAAAGATCCTTCCATTGGGTGATGAGGATTACGTAGGTACAAATAGTATTAAAATTGACATCATTGGTCAAGGTTCACCCCCTACGATCTTTCGAAGCATATGGGAGGAAGACGTTTTCTGTGGGGGGGGGGGAAGTTGTACAAAAAAGAAGGAAAAGAAAAGTAGAGAGGAAGCAAGAAAGTCAGAAAGCACATATTCCCAAGAAGGGATGCGTACAATAGATGAAATAAAGTCAATCGCCTGCAGGTGGCAATTACAAAGGTCAAGAGGCTTCAGTATATAGGGGAGAGAGAGAGAAAAGAAGAATACGGAGCGGCTATTACGCAAAATTTGAAGGGGCCCTTTAAGTAAGTGGCCATAAAATTAAGGAGTGTTGATGGAGGCGAAAGAGCATGTTTTTTACAATTTAAATGGCTCAAGTCCCCTTTTCCCTTTTCTCTTATTATTATATTATATTGGGCTGGAAATTGGACCTCTCCCGCTTCATCTGATAGCGATGGCTAGTGACGCCATAGCAAGTAGTATGACTATATGACCCATATTTTACAGGATATTTCTGCATTCTTCGGGGGGAGGGGGGGATCAGTGGCTGCAATATCTCCATCACATTCCAAATATGGTTGAATTGTGGTCTGGGGACCTAGCTTGCCAGGAAACCAAGTTGAAGTCCAGGGAGAGCTTCTCTAACTATTTTTGTACAATGCAGGAACCGTGATACAGTACATTGTCCTGTTTGCTCTGACGGGATGCTGCAGCTGCAACACATGGGAGCACACTGTTGTCAATGGTCTTTGTAATGTCGCACCTCCAGGAGCCCCATTACAATTCACGTAAACAATACCCAGACAAAAACTTTACAGATTTGAAGGGTACCCTGCTGGCATGAGTCATCCATCATTTCATGATATTTGTACCATATTCTGTCATCGACATGTATCAATATGAATCTTGATCTCTTCACCCAAATAACCTTTTCCCATGTTCCTAGGGTTCAGTGCTGATGTTTCTATGTCCAGGCCAATCGCAGCACCTTGAAACTTGCAGTCGGATACAATTAGACCTTTTGTCTTGCTGATAATGCATTAAGTTATGACTGCTCATGCGAGAAGCATTTTCTACTGCTGGAGCATTGCTTACTTTATGTCTGTTAGGGATGGGACGAATAGTTATTTGGCCAAATAACTAAATACTGAATGTGTTCGCTAATGTTTTGGCCAAATATCACTTTTCTTAAAATTCATCACAATTATGAATAAATAAAATAAGATGAATATGAAGTTATAAATAAAATTAGTAATTTCAAATGATTATCAAATTTTAATTATGTAATTTATTTAAATAAATATTGGAAAACTGATAAAATAAACTGAAAGATTTGTATTTCCACGATACTGACAATCAAATGATGATACTTTAATATTAAGGCAAATGCACTAGTAGCGGTCTACTTAAAAACCTTTTAATTATTATTTTTTTTAAACTTGAAGTAATATCTATTTGGTAATTATTCTTTAACATAATTTGACCTGTTATCAATCATTGTTGGATGAAAATTTGAGGACTCGATTCTAAATTTTGTAAAAAAAATAAAAATCTACACTTAGTCTATGCAACAGTAGTGGACCAATTTAACTCTTGATGTACCAATAGTGGGGGGGGGGGGGGGGGCACCCAAAAATTTAATGAAAATGACCAGAAATGTACACTTTACCTTCATTATTATTAACATATCTAAAAAAAACCACTATTAAGGGAAAAAATAACGTAAGTTTTAATAGGGAGATGCCGATTATAACACTTACTTACAAAATCAATTTTTTTTCAACATTTGTTACAATTTTACATCTAATTAAGGAAAATGCTAACCGTTATTTACTCTCAACTAGTAATGCATCATGAGATTTATGATTTATTTTTCCTCTTTAAATGTTTTTTGTCCCTTTTAGTTGCCTAAAGTCTAAGTACATTCTTCATTTAGTGAACTTGTGTATATAATTCATGCTCAGTTCAACCTTAGTTTTGTAATTTTCTACTGAAAATATAGAATTCAGTAGAATTCTATTTTCAGTTTCATGTTTTCCTTATCCCAGAAATTCACCCTGACATCACCTTCTTTCACAGAAAGGAATATACACCACACAATAAAATATATTCAGTAAATTTTTAATTTATGAGAAAAATTCCAATTGATATAATTCTTTAAAATTAGTTTGTTGTGTTTAGATTTACATAGATATTCAGCAGTATACCTAAGCATTATTTTGCCAAACTGGATATTCGGCAAAAGGGCTGAATACTCGTCCCATCTCTAATGCCTGTGTCTGTCACGGGCTGTGCACAGCAACTTTGTTATATAGATAGCCAGCTGTCTCTTATTCAGTTGCTTTTCAGTGTAAATTATTGTTTACAAATTAATTTTTAAAATATTTATTTTCACAACAACATCTAAGAGAAAAAAATGCCACAGATTAAAAGTGTAGTGTTATACACTGAACAGCCAAAAAAACTGGCCACCTCACCTGCCTAATATCGTGTAGGGCCCCGCGAGCACGCAGAAGTGCCACAACACGACGTGGCATGGACTCGACTAATGTCTGAAGTAGTGCTGGAGGTAATTGACACCATGAATCCTGCAGGGCTGGAAGTGTCTAAAGTCAGAAGAGTGTTCCTGGAGTAACTTTGTAGCAATTCTGGACATGTGGGGTGTCGCATTGTCCTGCTGAAATTGTCCAAGTCTGTCAGAATGCACAATGGACATGAATGGGTGCAGGTGATCAGACAGGATGCTTACGTACCTGTCACCTGTCAGAGTCATATCTAGACGTATCAGGGGTCCCATATCACGCCAACTGCACACGCCCCATACCATCACAGAGCCTCCACCAGCTTGAACAGTCCCCTGTTGACATGTAAGGTCCATGGATTCATGAAGTTGTCTCCATACCCGTACACGTCCATCAGCTCGAAGCAATTGGAACCGAGACTCGTCAGACCAGGCAACGTGTCCTCAACAGTCCAATGTCGGTGTTGTCGGGCCCAGACGAGGCATAAAGCTTTGTGTCGTGTAGTCATCAAGGGTACACGAGTGGCTTCAAAAGCCCATATCGATGATGTTTCGTTGAATGGTTCGCACGCTGACACTTGTTGATGGCTCAGCATTGAAATCTGCAGCAATATGTGGAAGGGTTGCACGTCTGTCACGTTTAATGATTCTCATCAGTCGTCGTTGGTCCCGTTCTTGCATGATCTTTTTCCGGCTGCAGCGATGTTGTAGATTTAATTTTTTACCGGATTCCCGATATTCACGGTACACTCGTGAAATGGTCATATGTGAAAATCCAAATTTCATCACTACCTCGGAGATGCTATGTCCCATCTCTCGTGCGCCGACTATAACACCACGTTCAAACTCATTTAAATCTCGATAACCTGCCATTGTAGTAGCAGTAACCGATCTAACAACTATGCCAGACACTTGTTGTGTTATATAGGCGTTGCCGACCGCAGCGCCGTACTCTGATTGGTTCCATATCTCTTTATTTGCATACGCATGCCTGTACCAGTTTTTTTGGCTCTTCAGTTTATATAACTAGAAAACACGAAAGATTACAATGTTTCTTGATCCACAGATTGATTATACACAAGATAATACAGTATTTAGAGAATCCCAACCAATAAAGAACTTCAGTTTCAACTCTTTAGTTTCTCCTATTAAAATTAGCTTTGATAAGCACATCACTTTATTCGTATTGTTTTGTAATGAGGAAAAAAGAAGCTAATTTTCTTTCTCCCCCTAGACTTTGTGGTCGATGCTACTCGTAAAGGAAACAAGATACGATTTGCAAATCATTCGGTGAATCCGAATTGCTATGCTAAAGTCATGATGGTGAATGGTGATCATAGAATTGGTATATTTGCAAAACGTGCCATTCAGACCGGAGAAGAACTTTTCTTTGACTATAGGTATTTATGAGTTTGTTCTACACTTTTCAATATGGAATTATATATAATATTTTTAGTGAAGCATGATCTTCACTTTCTACTTCATGCATTCGGTTTTTGTATTTTTTTTAAATCACAAATATTACTATGAGTCACCAATTGCAAAGAACAATTTTAAATGTTACTGCAACACTATCCTACTTCTATACTCATGGCTAGTAATTTCTGTTTATTTCAATATTTCAGAAAATCTACATCAGAGAGGAAGGAAACACAGTATATGTTAATGTGATGGTACAGTGGTTGTCGGCCGAAGTTGGTTTTCGGTGGTTTCCGGTTTTTAGGCGCGAATGCGAACTGGTCTCCCATTTGAAAATGTCTTAATGCAGAGAGCAGGCAGACCTACAACATGATATTGACATAACATGAAAATTTAAGCATCTCCATCTTTACTTCAGAAAATGGAAGACAGATGGCAGCATGAACATGAAACAAGTACAACTCAACAACATAAATACATTAGGGCAACTCATACACTCAGAACACACAGTCTGGCATGTGGTGATTTGTTAGAGATTCCGTTGAGGAGTGTGTACGAGATGCACGTGCGGTTAAGTAGTAGTAGTATATGTTGATATGATAGCAGTGATAGCAACCATATAATCATGCCTCACTAATGATTGAATTGAAAAAAATTAATCGTTGGTGTTTGTCCAAAAGTTATTAGATGCACTTATACATAGAAAGTCTGAAAAATCATAAAAAAAATCTTAGGTGGTCTTTAAATTAAAAAAATCGTTATATATTTTGATATATAAATGGTCTACTTATATATTTCAAATTGTACTGCTTATACAGGACCTCAGAGTTGTCGTGAAGAGCCTCAAAAATCACCCGTAAAATAGATGTATTAATGGAATATTAAATTTCAAATATTTTGTTAACTTCTTTGTGACTCAAACTGTACTAAGAAAAAAAAGTTGCTAACTTCAAGGTAAAAGAAAAAAAAGAATGTGAACGAAATATTTTAACACATTAGCAAAATCACAGCAGCACATTCTTTGCATCAGAGTTGTTGTCACTAATTGAGACATCTATCAGCCAATTTAAATGCTAAAATGGAAGGAAAATGACCAGCTTATAGGCAAAGTCTTCTGAATTTTTATCTTCAAATTAGCTTCAATAATGAATGTCTATTAGAGCCTTTGCATGTATGCCACAGCTATGCATTTAAGTGTTAATTGTTTGCTACATCCTTAGATGCAGTACAACAGCGGTTCTCAACCGGTGCTCCGTGTGCACTCCTCAGAGGCTCTGCAGCTGCTCGAGGAAAATATAAAAAAAAATTAAATTTGAAGAAAAAAATAATTATAAATAACAATAAATCAGTATCTTCGATGAATAAATAAAAAATAGGCCATTGGTGCTCGGACATAGAAATTGTATACCAGAGAGGGCTCTGCGAGTCAGAAAAGGTTGAGAACCGCTGCAGTACAACAATTAACATTTTTATCATAAAAAAAAAATGCAGAAAGATGGTTTTACTGATTCGATATATATTTAACGCCCCCGACCGAAATATGCTAATTGAATACCATGTGTGTTGCTGACAAAATATCAATGCATAAATAATTTATTTTCAAGCCCCTTAATGTCAGATTTTTCTGATGGATATGTTCTGAGTTTTTGTTTGGGAATGCGGGAAGCAGGTAATATTTTCAAGGCAAAATGAACGAGTCATGAATATATTGAATCATGAATAATGAAT